>NW_006408722.1:2470997-2481439 GCF_000296735.1 Chrysochloris asiatica | reverse complement strand
TTCCTAGATTCATACTTCGTACATTCCATGTTCTGATTTTCACAGGATGTTTACAGCTGCTTCTCTTCATTTTGAGTAGTGCCCCATCAGCAAATGGAGGTCCTATGGGCTTTTCTCCCACGGGCTTTACTCCATTCACGTTATCATGGTCAACTCTACTTTGAGGAGGAAGCTCTTCCCCAGTAGCATTTTGAGTGCCTTCTAACCTAAGGGTCTCACTTCCCGGCACTATATCTGACAGTGTTTCTCTGCTATTCATAAGGGTTTCAATGACTAAATATTCAGATGTAGTTTGTCACTCTTTCTTCCTAGTCTGTCTTTGTCTGAAAGCTCATCTGAAACCTGTCCACCATGGGTGACCCTGCTGGTGGCATAGCTTTCAGAATCACAGCAACTCACAAGCCACCACAGTAAGACAAACTGGCCGACGAGTGGTGGGAGGTTACCCTATATACTATTAATTTCTTTCTCCTTTTAAAACCATATCTTTTATCCTGAAATCTATCTGACTTCCTCACCACCTGAATCTCTGTTCCTATACTTTTCTCCTCTTTCACACTGTACTTGTTTTGATCATAGGCTGACCTCCCAGACACATTTATTTCATTCTTCTAGTTTTGTTCTGCTCTGGACTCTTCCATTCTCAACTGAGTTTTAGGTGGTGTTGCTGTGCATGTCAATCTCTGGTTGTTGTCTAGTCTTGTTTGTGCTCAGTCCAAAGAACTCCCTTTAGTATATTTTGAAGGCCCGGCTTGGCTTTTACAAAATCCCTTAATTTCTTTTTATTTGGAAGGTTCGCGGTCATATTTGATTGACGTCTTTGTTGGATATTTGATTCTTGTTTGGCAGTTTTTTCCTTTCAGAGTTTTGTATATGTGTCTCCATGAAATAATATCATGTAAAATGGAACAAAAATAACAGTAACACTTTTCCTGCTTTATTTAGCTCTTATAGAGTATCAAACATTTTGTTAAACGTTTCACATACATTCTCATTTAGTCAGATACCACCCTGAGGAAGGAATTATTATTGTTAATTTAGTAGTTGAAGAAAACGTGGCCTAAAGAGAGTAATTAAATTGTCCATAGTTATATAGTTAACAAGTAAAATAAACACAGATTTTATAGTTACCACTGCATGATTCAAAGTCATTATATTATATTAACTCCTTAAAAAATTATTTTCACCCATCCCTGTTATTTAACCTTTAAGGAAAAAATTCACACATCTGTATTTTCAGAAAACAAAACACAAATTTCATACCTACCTCATTAGTTTGAAAAATGAGTGATGAACCATGTTTTTAGATCTGATAGGTATAAATATGTACATAGTTTAGTAAATAAGAACTGACTCATTCTGAATTTGGAACCTACCAACTTGGAAAAAAGATTTTATGACTGAAAAACATGCCTTTCACATTGGCCTTTTTTCTAAAGACTGTCAAAGCACATTAATTAATTTTAAATGGCATATTAAATGTGCTGGTCTACTTCTCAGATTCAAAGCTTGGGTGTTACTGAAAATAATAATCATAAAACTGAATTCTCTCAAGGGTACTTCAATACACATGATCTCGTCCATCATGATAATTATAAAACAGAGGTAACCAAAATTATTCATATTTTATTCAGCAGCGTAGTGGCAAAAATACCTGGAACTCTCCAAGGACATTATAAGAGAATATTCCACTCAGAATAGGGATTCCCAAAAAGCCCAATCCTCCTGCTTTACAAGAGTGTAAATACTTACAAGATGGGATCATTAAATAAGGTGGGGTTAGAGCAAGACTACATTATAGTATTTCTTTAAATGTTCCAGGTTAGTTGTTTTTGTTAAGTGCTGCAGAGTTGGTTCTGATTCATAGCCACCCTCTATAGGGTTTTCAAGTAGTGGATGGTGATTTTGAACTGCTGACCCTGAAGTTCAAACCGACCACGTGGTCCAGTGCTTTTTTCTCAGAGTACAGTAACACTTGTTGTTGTTGTTAAGTGCCGTCGAGTCAGTTGAGCAGCTAGTCATTTTGACAAATGACCTTGTTGTTCGCGGTTCAGTGCTTATCGTAACATTTCTATACATCTTTATTCTGGATCCTAAATCTTGTTATCTTACTTAGATCTACTTTATCCCCCTTTAACCTTCAGCCATGACTGTAAGAAGTCTTCATCTCATGGATAAAATATTTCATTTTTCCTTATGCCTATTATTGGAACTTTCAACTTTAATAAATTCAGTGGGTTAATTATGAATAATGGTATTAAATGTGTTTAAGCTCATTTCTTTGCCTTCATTTCATTATTCTCAGTTCTGGATATTTTTGATCAAGACATTTAATTTTCACTGACTCTGATATAAACTCTAGTTGATAAAAAAAACAAAACTTTCATTTTCCCTGAAAACTGCTGGTAATTTTACATGAAAAGAAACTCTGTGTATCTATAGCATATGCAGGTCAGGCATTCAGAAGCATTTTTGATCCCTTGACTCCTACTCTGTTTTGTATTATGATAATTAATAAGAACTTCTGCTCAGTACTCAAAATGACTCCCATTCTTGTACATAAATTTGTTTTTGTTTTTTGTCATACACAAATCCTTTCTTTGTTTACTAAGCTAGTGAAGCAGAGTTCTTTTTCCTTTAAAGAAGAAATTATGTCTCAAAGTAGTTAAACTATTTGAGAGCATAAGGATGAACTAATACATCAAGCTAAACCAAATGCAAAAAGTTCCTTAAATTACCTAAGATTAATAAAGCTTTGGTCTGGTAGCGTAGTGGTTACGAATCGGGCTGCGAACCTTAAGGTTGGCGGTTTGAAACTACCAGCCGCTCCCCAGGAGAAAGATGAGGTTTTCTACTCCCGTTAAGATTTACACCCTCGGAAACCCTGTACAGGGTCGCTATGGGTCGGAACCGACTCGATGGCACTTAACAACAACAACAATAAAGCTTTAATAATGTACATATATTTAAAAGAAAAACAAGAGTGGAAATAGGTACGTCTACATTGTAGGAGTGCTATACAATGTGTTTACTAAATTAGGACGAGCCTATCATCTTTCTGATAGGCTCGTCCTAATTTAGTAAATACATTATATAGCAGTTGCAGCAAACATAACTTTCTGAACAGACGGTCTTGTACGATTTACTTCTTTAACTTCCCTACAATCTGTCCTCTGGGCATATCACTCCACTGAAATCACTCAAAGGTTACCAATACCCCAGATCACAGAAGCCAGCAACAGAAGACTACAAGAAATTTAAGAATCAAATATAGCCAAATAATTTTATAGATTAGGGGACTAAACTCCAGAGACATTAGGGGATCTTTCTCCAAATTACACTGAGGGTAAATTATGGAAGGTCTAAAGACCAGCACCTTGAATCTCTCTCTGTGTTTTACTGCTCTTTGAACCACTGTCTCAAAGTCAACATTCTTCACACTTTCAACTTCATGACAGTTTTTACATTCTCCTAGATTCTCTTGTTCTGTTCTTTCTTTTTGAAGTGTAATTTTCATTTTATTTTCTTGCAGGTTAGTTTTACATCAGCCTTTAGGGGCTCAATTGTTTACATGGGCTTTGGTGGCAGTCTTGGGTCTAAATTGGGGTGGGGGTGTTTGGTCCTTCTGAGCTTCATGAGCATGGTTCCTGAACACCTTGCTGTGAATGGCACAGCTCACACAACAATGGAGTTTCACACACAGCTTGGGAAGCACATATGCATTGGCAACACTTGCTTCGGATATATGCCTGACAGCTGCAGCCTCTACTGTGTTTTGAATTAGGAACTTCTTAATGGCCTTGTCTTTGGGCACACAGTGGGTGCAGTTCTTGTAGATAATAGGCTGCACGTGGCCATAGCTGTTGTTTCTCATTTTCTTTGTCATCTTGGAAGCGAGGACCGGAGAGAGAGAGTTCTGCTCTTTCTTGAATAACATTTTATTAGTATTCATACTACAATAAAGAATGAAGACTCAAGCCCGGCTCTCCAAGAATTGTCTGCTCCCATAATTTCAATCACCACCATGAACAATGTATGATAGCAACACGGTATTGTGTCTTTCTCTTCAATTAGCTACTAAGTCTGGGTTGGAATCAGCACTGGACTGATTGATAGTTGGTGGTTCAAACCAACTGCTGCTCTTCAGAAACCCTGTAGAGTCACTGAGTCAGAAGTGACTCGACAGCACTTAACAACTACAACAACCGAGAGAAAAGTGTAAGGATTCATGAGGAGGAAGAGTGAACACTTAAATCAACAAGATTGCTCACCTCCTAAAAGGGGCTTCCTTTGGAAAAACTGCTAGATTAGCAGACTTGGGTTTATCCTAAAGCTAACAGCATTGGTTATCTAAGGCATAAGACAAAAGGAAACAATTAGATCCTTTTACACATGATGAGTGCTACTATATATAATGACACTTAGGAACAAAGCTGGATTTTACCCAAAGCCCTTTTCTTAAAGATACCCAGTACTTCTTTGTGCTTACCTGAAACAGCTTAATACAAACAAATGAACAGACAGAACTAATGACTTTCTCTGTCATTAATAACAGTCTTTCCAGTGTCCCAAGCATCTTTGCCTTATTTTCTACTGCCTCACCTGGGTCTCCCAGATCCAGGTGGCCTAGTCATTAGAAAAGAATACATTACTAGCAGACTGACTGGCCCTTGTTGCAATCTCAGCAAATTACTCACCCAATCCAATGATCAAACCCCTTAACTGTCCTTAAAAGCCTTGTAGTCTATTGTCCCAGTGTAGCAGAAGTCAGACGCAGGAGCTTGTTCCCCTAGGAGTCCCTCAGTAGTGCAAATGATTAACACCCACCTACTAATAAGGAGTCCTGGTGTGGCACTGTGGGTTAGTGTGCCAGACTGCAAAGCCACATGAACTGCAAGGTTGGTGGTTCAAGCTCACCAGCTACTCCTTGGAAACCCTATACAGGGTCGCTATGTGTCAGAAGTGACTTAACAGCACTTATCAACAACAACAGCTAATAATAAGGAAGACCATAGAAGAACTGATGCATTTGAGTTATGGCACTGAAAGTACTATGGGCTACCAAAAAAACACACAGATCTGTGTTGAAAGAAGTGTAGCCAGAGTGCTCCTTGGAGGTCAGGATGGCCAAACTTCATCTCTCATACTTCAGACACATTTTCAGGAGGGACCAGTCGCTGGAGAAGTATATCATGTTTGGTAAGGTAGACGGTCAGAGAAAAAGAGGAAGACCCCCCAAGTGAGATAGATTGGCCAAGTGGCAGCATCAATGGGCTCAAGCGTGGCAACGATTGTGAGGTTGGCCCAGGATCAGGTAGTACTTTGCTCTGTTGTGCATAAGGTCACTCTGAGCCGATACTGACTCGATGGCACCTAAGAACAACAACTAACCAAAAGGTTGTAGCTACAAGTCCATCCAGAAGCACCTCAGAAGAAAGGTGTATTGATCTACTTGCAAAAAAAATCAGTCACTGAAACCTTATAAAGCTCTGATCTAACACACATGGGGTCACCATCAGTTAGAGTTGAATCCCCTGCAGCTGTAAAGCTGCAAGTCCTTCACCCCACTTTCTTTCCTATTCATTGTTTGAGTAAAAGTCATACTTGCCTGTTAATGTTGTCTGGCACATTTAATTTCTTTGACATTAACATATAATTTGTACTGATATGACAACATCTTTTAATATTTCAGTACCTTCAATAGGCCTTTCAGTGTCCTACAGCACAGGCACAATGAGCCCTAGTAACATAGTGGGTAACAAGCTGGGCTACTAACTTCAAGGTCAGTAGTTCAAATCTGCCAGTTGCCCCACAGGAAAAAGTTAAGAGTTTCTACTCCCATAAAGGTTTACAGCCTTGGAACCCTATACAGGCTTGCTATGAGTTGGAACCAACTCGGTGGCACACAACCACCGCCACTACCACAGCACAGGTACAACTGTTATTCAGTGATGTAAACTCTTGATGTAGTCTCTTCAAGAAATAAACTATTTTCTGTTAACTCCTTCACACCATTATGAAAAGCTTTACTTCCTAATGTTTGAGATTACCTCCTCCATCTTTCTCCTTGGTTATTTACTACTTTCACATAGGTTCTGCCATTTGACAACTATGTGACCTCAGGGAAACTACTAAATCTCTCTGAGATTCACAGTAACTATCAGCAAAATGAGTATATTAATCTTCTGTTGTTGTTAAGCGCTGTTGAGTAGGTTCCGAGGAGTGGCTGGTGGGTATGAAGTGCTGATCTACTGGTTACCAGTGCAGTGCTTCATCCCATAGCGTCACACCAGGATTCCAATATCAATCTTATAGAGGTGTTAAAAATAAGACATAAAAGCAAAAAACTCATTGCCACTGAGTTGATTTTGACTTATAGTCACCTAATAGGACACAGTAAGAACTGCTCTACAAGGTTTCCAAGTCTGTAATCTTAATGGAAACAGACTGCCACATCTTTCTCCTGTGAAGCTGGTGGTGGTTCAAACGGCTGATGGATTTGAACCTCTGATCTTTTAGTTGGCAGCAGAGCATTTAACCATTGTTCATTTCAAAGACCAAACTAGGTTGAGAGACTACAATGAGTAATCAAACTCTCTGAGTAGCCATATAATCTAACAACTATGACAATATGAGGAGTTCTGGTGTGACTTCATAGGATAAGCATTGGACTGCTAACCTCAACATCAGCAGTTCAAACATATCAGCTCCTTAGAGACTTACACAGGGCCTCTATGAGTCTGAACCATCTGGATATCACTTAACAACAGCAATGATAATGTGAGAAAAGTAACAAGGAATACAAAAAGATTATGGAAAAGTAGTCTTAATAGCACAGCTTTGTTTTCAGGGGATAATTCATGAAATGGATAATTTGATATTTTGTATAATTTATCATCCCCAAACAGAATGCGGCCTAGGAAAGTTGGGTAGAAGAATAGGCATCATTAATCTATTTATCATATTTGCAACCCAGACACTAGAAATATGTGTTTTGAGTCCCTGGGTAGTGCAAATGGTTATAATACTTAGTGACTAACAGAAAGGATGGAGGTTCAAGCTATGCAGAGACATGTCAGAAGAAAGGCCGGGAAACTTACTTCTGAAAAATCAGCCATGGAGCATTCTATGTTATACTCTAATGCCATGGGTTAAGTCCTGAGTTGGAACTAATCTGATGGCAACTATAAGAAGGGCTCCTGGTGTGGTGCTGTAGAATCAGTACTAGACTGCAAACCACAAGGCCGGAGGTTCAAACCCACCAGATGCTTCTTGGAAACCCTATACAAAGTCGCTATAAGTTGGAATCAACTTGACAGCAATTAACAACAATAACAAGGAATAGTTTGGTGAGTAATTTAGCCATTTACATCTACTTGGGGCATCTCAACTGTTTAATGAGTATCTACTCTGCTTAATGTAAAGAAAACAAAAATCCTCACCCCTGGGCCAATATTCTTACCAATGGAGAACAGACTGAAGTTGTCAAGGACTTAATTCTTCTTAGATCAATCATCAACACTCCTGGAAGCAGCAGCCAAGAAATCAAATGACATGTTGTAGTAGACAAATCTGCTGCACAAAACATTTTTAAAGTGTTGAAGAACAAAGATGTCAGCTTGAGGACTAAGATGTGCCTGACCCCAGCCATGGTATTTTCAATAACCTCATATGCATGTGAAAGCGAATAAGGAAGACCGTAGAAGAATTGATGCTTTTGAGTTATGGTGTTGGAGGAGAATATTGAAAGTACCATGGGCTGGCAAAAGAACCAACATATCTGTGTTGGAAGAAGTGCAGCCAGAGGGCTTCTTGGAGGCCAGGATGGCCAAACTTCATCTCTCATACTTCAGACATATTGTCAGGAGGAACCAGTCGCTGCAGAAGGATATCATGTTTGGTAAGGTGGAGGGTCAGAGAAAAAGAAGAAGACCCCTAGCAATCTGGATTGACAAAGTGGCAGCATCAATGGGCTAAAGCATGGCAACAATTGTGAGGTTTGCCCAGGACCGGGCAGTGTTTCAAGTTGGTACCGACTCAATGGCATCTAACAACAACAACTCTGCTTAAATCACAATGTTATGTATAGTGAAGGAGATAACTTTACTGATCAAAATCTGAAGAAACATATAGCGTGGCAGGATGAATAAACACACAAACAACCAGATAAGGGTCAAGTATAGTAGAACTCCTGGTGTGGTGCTAGAGGATCAGCACTGGACTGAGAATGACAAGGTCAGTGGTTCAAATCCACCAGGCACTTCTTGGAAACCCTACACAAGATCACTATGAGTCAGAACTGACTCAATAGCACTTACAACAGTAATAGCTAAGAACTAAGCTTCTGGTTCTAGAGGGCAGAGTGATTATGCACACTCACTTCTCATCCCTCTTCAGACCCCAGAGAAATGACCCTACAGATGTCAAAGATTAACAAAATAGAACAAAAGACTAAAGCTATAACAGTGAAAAAGAATTAGGACTATCAGATAACAAGCTACTTCAACACATTAATGACTATACAGCTTAAGAGTATCATGAGAATGGTGCACTTGGGTCTAGAAACCAGAAGTTTGCAAATATGATTGAGAACATATGGAAATAGTAGGAACTGCAAGAGGAAGACTGATTGAGGACCACAGTATCCAGCCCCCATGCCCACACAGGGAGTCAGATTAAGTAATAAAACAGATCTCTCTAAATATACTAAACCAACTGGCTGGGCTACACTAATTCTTCTCATGTAGACAAAATGCTTTCCTAAAAGAAAAAGTTCTCATTCTGGCATATAACAAGGTGACCAGAGTCTCAAGTTTATTCCCCACCATTATCCTGACTCATCAGTGAGGCTAGTCAGGAGATAAAACTCCCAATCATACCTACTTTGCCTTTTGTTGGGGAGGAGATAGAAGGGACTATTCGATACACTGAGACTAATCAGTCCCTTCATTAGGGTTTTATATACTGTGAATACATGTGAATCAGTAGGTATGTGCCAAAATAGCCACCAGGAAGAAAGAGAAACACCAGGTCAAATGAACACAAAAATTACTCTGGATAGTAAATCATGGAGATGTAACAACTGGATCTCCATTTGCAAAAGAATAATGCTGGAATACATCATAATATATGTGAAAATTAACTGAAAATGAATCACAGAAACACAAGAGCTGAAATGATAAAACATTTGGAGAAAAGTTTTAAATCTTTGTGACATTGGATTAGGCAAGGATTTCTTAGCTAAGACTCTAAAAACACAAGCAATCAGGGAAAAACTAGATAAATTGGACTTCATAAAGATTAAAACTTTTATGGGGAATTCTTTTCATCACGACAAAGCATCTGCTCATTCTTTGTGGGTAGTTAGGGCTGTCTTATAATTTTGGAGTCCTGGTGTGGCACTATGGGCTAATACATCAGACTGCAAAGTCGTTTGAACTGCAAGGTTGGTTATTTAAACTCACCAGCTGCTCCTTGGAAACCCTAGTTTTGTTGGGAAGCTTTATACCATCCAATCTACCGACCTGATCTTGCCCCTTCAGACTTCCTTTTGTACCTCAAACTCAAAGAGCATTTAAAAGAAACAAGATTTGAGTCCCTTGAGGATGCCAAAACTGCCATTTTGATGCAGTATAAACTGAAGAGCACAAAATTCTTTGAAAAAGGGGTTGTTGTTGTTGTTGTTGTTGTTAGGTGCCATCGAGTCGGTACCAACTCATAGCGATCTTATGCACAGCAGAACGAAACACTGCCTGATCCGATCCTGGGCCAACCTCACTACTGTTGCCACACTTGAGTCCAATGATGCTGCCACTTGGCTAATCCATCTTGTTGGGGGTCTTCCAAAATTCTTTGAAGAAGGGGTTGTTGTTGTTAGGTGCCATCAAGTCGGTACCAACTTATAGTGACCTATGTACAGCAGAATGAAACACTGCCTGATCCTGGGCCAACCTCACTACTGTTGCCACAGTTGAGTCCTGTGCTGCCACTTGGTTAATCCATCTTGTTAGGGGTCTTCCTCTTTTTCTCTGACCCTCTATCTTACCAAACATGATATCCTTCTCCAGTGACTAGATGGAAACACCACCTTCTGAAGTGTGTAGACCTAGAAGGATGGATATGTTGGAAAACAATAGCTTCACATTTTGGTATTTTTTTGTTTAATAAAGGTTTATATGATTTTACAGCAATACTTTTAGACTTACACTTGTACGTACATACACATACAAGTACTTAAGTGTATATATGTTGTTGTTAAATGCCGTCGAGTCAATTCCAACTCATAGAGACACTGTATAGGATTTCTAAGGAGCAGCTGGTGAGTTTGAACCACTGACCTTATGGTTCAAACTAACCTTACGGTCCAGTGCACTATCCCACAGCACCACACCAGGACTACCCATGTGTGTATGTATGTATGTATGTGTATATATATAAATATA
>NW_006408722.1:2466912-2470897 GCF_000296735.1 Chrysochloris asiatica | reverse complement strand
ACTAATGTTCTCCCATGTAAACTATCATATAATTCACAATAAAACATTAAAAAACAACAACAACAAAAAACCCAATGGGGCAATTCTCCTGGGTCACATGTGGTCGCTACAAGTCTAAAATTATGACTGGACAGCAAATAACCACCACCACCACAAAACTGAGCAAATAAATTTCTGTTCTTTAAAAAAAAAACAAAAACTAAACAGGGGCGTAATACAGTGAAAATAAGCATTACTTTAGATTGATGGCCAGAAAGTAACCCTTTAGGGTGTATTATTGAATCTGAGTCTTTTGACAAAAAGAAGCAAGCTAAACAATGGTGGTGGTGGTGTGCCATGCAGTTAGTTCTGACTCACAGCGACCCTGCACAGGGTTTCTGAGGCTGTAAATCTTTATGGGAGCAGAAAATCTCATCTTTCTCCTACAGAATGGCTGGTAGTTTTGAACTGTTGACTTGTGGTTAGCAGTCCAACTCATAATCAATATGCTACCAGAGCTCCATAAACAATACAAAGAGAAGGAATGGCATGTGCAAAGGTCCTGAGATAGGAAAGAACTTGAAGTGTTTGATAAACTGAGAGGAGACAAGCGTGTATTTGGAGCATACCAGGCAAACAAAAAGTGACAAGAGATAAGGGTTGAGACAGATAAGGCCCAAGAAGGGCTTATAGACATAAGATACAATGGTGAGCCAAAAATTATCTGCATGCTGAATGTAGAATTGAATCAACTTTTAGAAAAGACAAATATATTATTTTTGACATATCTCCTGGCTTTTTAATAACTTTGTCCATCTCTCAACAAGCTTTCATATTTCCGTATTAAGAAATGTTTTAGGCTGAGCTGCCAGTCACGAATTCACTGCTGTCATCACTTCTTCATCAGAGGTGAATCTTCATCGTCAAAGTGCTGCTTTCAGGAGACCAAGTAGGTGAATGTCTAATGGAGCAAGACCAGGACTATAGGAAGGATGCTTTAACACCTCAAAACAAAATTTTTGCAGTATCAACAGTGTGGGCAGAAGTGTTCGGACATGCATAGTCATGCAACATCACAATGCCCTTGAATAGCTGTCCTCTGCATTTAATCCAAAGTTTAGTCTTCAACTCTTCATCCTCTCCCTGTAAGGAGCAATGTTTAAGCTTTTTCATGATAGTGTTCCAATACTGGCCCTTGAGAATCCCAGAAATCAGTAAGCATGAATTTTCCAGCTGATGGTTGGTTGACTTCTGAATTTTTTCTTGGTCGATGATTGAGGATACTTCCATTCTATACTTTACCATTTACTCTCAGTACATCACTTGTAGTGATGAATCCATGTCTTGTCACTAGTAGAGATCTTTTTAAAGAAACTTTTAGCTTTCTTCAAGTATCAGTCCAAAGTCTGTTGGCAGATGTCCAAACGTTTCTGTTTATGCTCTTCCGTGAGGTGTTTTGGTAATCACCTCACACAAATATTTTGAAACCCACGTCTGTTGTGGATTATTTCATAGGCACTGCCATGGCTGACTTGCAAATGATTTGCTACATAATCCACTGTCACTCATCAATTTGACAGAATCATTTAATGTGAACGCTCAAGGTTGGTATCAGCTATGGATATGGACAGGCATTTTAATATAAATGGAATGCATATACTTTTTGACTCACCTTCATATTTGGCTCTCATGTATGTGCAATGAAAATTTTCTAAAGGGTTTTAAACAAAAAAACAATGCAATACAAATTACATTATTTAGAACAATAATTACAGACACAGATTAGTACTTACTATGGGCCAAGTTTTGCCTAACATCTTACATGCATTAACTCATCACTATGACAGCATTTGCTGCTATAGGGACATGATTTTCAGAAGGCACACTGGATGCAAAATTAGTTGGAGCTAGCAGCTGAGAGATGAAAATGACTTGGAGTGTAATGGAATGAAGAAGGGGTAAGTAAAATATTTGAGGAATATTTAGAAGTAGAAATGACAGGACTGAATTTGGAAAGAGAGTAGTAGTGAAGGTCAGCAGAGAGGGATCAAAGATTACTTCCATGATTTAAGAATGCTTAAAAAAAAGAGGAAGTGCTCAATTGTGCCATGTGGTTTTTTTTCTTTTCCTTTTTTTTTTTTTTAAATAAATCTTTATTGTGAGCTGAGTGATAGTTTACAAGGCAGATAATCAGTTTTACACTCAACCAATCATATTTTGTTTCATTGCAATGATTACAATCCCTACCATGTACCATCAATATTTACCTATATTCCACTCCTTTTGTATACAAAACACACAGAAAATATATATTCATTGAAATGGCAAAAGGGTACATTTTCAAGCCAGCTTCCTGCCCGCAGGCACACGTTTCTCATGCCATGTGTCTACAGTCCTCAGCTGCTCTGTCTGTCTATGCCATCACCTCGGCTTCTGTCTCTGCTGTCACAGCTTTTCTGGTTAGGAACCTATGCTGACTCTGTTGATGGTCTAGAGCTCTCTGTACCTGGAATGAAAGAATAATTACTCCCTGCTTTTTGTTGCACATCATCTGCCTTTACAATCTCATAATAACAATTACTAACTATTGAATCAAAAGAATCCTATCCCCATCTCCTTTCACCAGATCCATCTGGATATGAGGAAAACTATTCTGTGGGAATTCTACATTATTCCCTTCATTCTGAAACTAAGCACTCTTGAAATCTTGTAAGCCAATCACTTTGTGCCTTTATAGCCACCCATATGCACAACAGTGCCCAGTCCTGGGTCGACCTCACAATTGTTGTCACTCTTGACTGAACCCATTGATACTGCCAATCCATCTCACTGGGGGTCTTCCTTTTGTTCTCTGACCCTCCACCTTACCAAACACGATATCCCTCCCCAGCCACTGGTCCCTCTTGACAATATGTCCAAAGTATGAGAGACAAAGCTTGGCCATCCTGGCCTCCAAGACACAGATCTGTTGGTTCTTTTGCCAGCCCATGGTACTTTCAATATTCTCCTCCAACATCATAACCCAAATGCATCAACTCTTCTATGGTCTTCTACTCTCTAGTTTTCGCATGCATATGAGGTTATTGAAAATACCCTGGCTTGTGTCAGGCGCAACTTAGTCCTCAAGCTGACATCTTTGCTCTTCAACACTTTAAAAAGGTGTTGTGAAGCAGATTTGCCCAATGCAATACATCGTTTGATTTCTTGGCTGCTGCTTCCATGAGTGATGATGGCTAATCCAAGAAGAATGAAGTCCTTGACAACTTCAGTCTTTTCTCCATTGATAAGATTGTTGTGCTTATCAGGAATCTGTACATAGTTCAAGAGGCAGTTGTTTGAACAGAACATGGGAACACTGAATGTTTTAAACTTAAGAAAGGTGTGCAACAGGGTTAAATTCTTTCACCATACTTATTCAACCTGTACGCTGAGCAAATAATCCGAGAATCTGGGTTATGTGAAGAAACACATGGCATCAAGATTGGAGGGATACTCATTGACAACCTGCTATATGCAAATAATATAACCTTGCTTGCTGATAGTGAAGAGGACTTAAAATACTTACTGATGAAAATCAAAGAGCGCAACTTTCGATATGGATTGCATCTCAATGTGAAGAAAACATCAATCCTCACCAACAGATCAATAAACAACATTCTTATCAATGGAGAAAAGACTGAAGTTTCTTTGAGGTTACCCTTGTTGTTGTTTTTGTTAGGTGCCATCAAATCGGTACCGACACATAGCGACCCTATGCACAGCAGAACGAAACACTGCCCGATCCTAGGCCAACCTCACCACTGTTGCCACGCTTGAGTCCATCGATGCTGCCACTTGGACAAGCCATCACTTTGGAGGTCTTCCTCTTTTTCTCTGACCATCCACCTTACCAAACATGGTATCTTTCTCCAGTGACTGGTCCCTCCTGAAAATATGTCCGAAGTATGAGAGACGAAGTTTGGCCATCTTGGCCTCTAAGAGGCACTCTGGCTGCACTTCTTCCAAA
>NW_006408722.1:2448383-2454845 GCF_000296735.1 Chrysochloris asiatica | reverse complement strand
TATGGTACTGTAGGACAAGTACTGAACTACTAACCACAAAGTTAATGATTCAAACCCACCAGTTGCTCCTCAGAAACCCTATACAGGGTCACTGTGAGTCAGAACTGACTCAATGGTACTTAACAACAACATATATATTCTACTACATACACATGGGAGCACAGTGGCTCTGGTGGATAAGTGCTGGACTGTGAACCACAAGGCTAGCAGTTCAAGTCCACCAGTTGCTCCTCAGGAGAAAGAAGAGGCTTTCTAGTCCCACAAAGATTTGGGGCTTCAGAAATCCTAGACGGGATCACTAAGTATCAGAACTGACTCAATGGCACTTAACAACAATAACATACCTCATATGTGTATGTGCTATATGCATGTGCAAATGTATATGCTTTTTAAAATTTTTAAATGCAAGGAACACTTTGATTTTCTCAGTATATCTTCTATAACTGTTGATGGTATTCTTATTAAATGCATATTAGGTACTTATAATCCCAGGCACACATGCAGTTTCATTTCCTTTCTCCTCAGGCAGTTTCCACAATCTACATTTTCATTTTGACAGTCCTCATTACTAATATCATTTAATACTTCAGGGTTTGCTCAAGTCAACATCAATCTTTCTGATCCTGCACACACTTATTTTGTTGACACAACACAGTCTGTAACCATAGAAACTAAATGTAAATATTTTAAAGTGCTCCCTCCCCTGACATGTTACCACATACTAAGAACAACTCTTTCAATTCTGTCATGAAGACAAAGGACTGGGGACTTGGTAGATACAGGGCCTTCCATGGAAACTAACTCTCTTCAATAATAGCATCATTTCATGTGTTTTCCCACCAGCCCAATGATCTATGTAGTCTTAAAGATATTTGACACTCTACATGCAATCATTCTGATGGTATTGACAGTATTTACCTGAAAGACTGTGCTTGGATACCTCTGGCTATTTCCTTAATAATAAATATAATCACTACCAGAAGTAAATCTTAATGAACCACAAGAAGGAGAAGCTTTCTCCTTAAGTAGGACCAACAGACACCCACTTGGAATAAAATTTCTTCTTCAGTTAAGTCTAAAGTCTTTGTTGTTGCTGTTAAGTACCGTCAAGTTGGTTCCGACCCATAGCGACCCTGTATACAGTTTCCGAAGAGAAGCTGGTGAGCTTGAACCGCCGACCTTGCAGTTCAAACGGCTTTGCAGTCTGGTGCATTAACCTACAGTGCCACACCAAAGTCTTTGGTTAAGTTTAAATTAAGAAAAAAGACCCCTTTACCTGATTTGAAAACCTCATGCTCACGTTTCGTTGATTCTGTAGTGGGACATAGCGTTGAACCGGATCAATGTCTTTAGGACTGATTAATTCATCAACTGAAAAGAAGAAATAACAAAAAATGAATTTGTACAGAGCTATAAACCAAACAGACCAAAGAGGCATCTGCAGAACACTTCATCCAGCAAGCAGAATACATATTTTCCTAAAGTCCACATGGAATGTTCTCCAGGATAGTTCATATGCTAGGTCATAAAACAAGCCTCAATAAATGTAAAAGAATTTAAATTACACAAAACATGTTTTCAATGACAATTAAATTAAAATCAGTAACAGTTGGGAAATTTACAAACATGTGTAGTAACTTAAACAACATACCCCTTAAGTAACCAAGGAAAAATTCTAAAACCTTTTCTAATACATTTTTAAATGAATGAATAAAGACAGCATAACAAAATTTATGGGATGAAACTAAGTTAATGTTTAGAGGGGAAATTATGCTATAAATACTGAAATAGAAGAAAAAGCTCAAATCAATAATCTATTCCTCCACCTAACGACAGTGTTTGAAAAGACCAAACTACAGTTAACTTTTGAATAGTGTAGGGTTTGAATTCTGTGAGCTCACTTGTTATTAAGTGTCACTGAGTCAGTTCCAACTGACAGCAACCTTGCACAAGGTTTCTGATGAGGGGCTGGTGGGTTTGAACTATCAAATTTGGGTTTAGCAGTCCAGTGCTTATCCTATAGCACCACACCACTACTCAGGGCCCATTTATACTTGGATATTTTTTCCTGCTGCCACTGCAACGAGTTCAAGAGTTCAAGTGTTGTAAAACTAATATTTGAAAATGCCAGGCAACACAACTCATCTCCAGCAACAGTCATCTCTGGAGTTAAGCATTCCTGCACCATCAGTTCTGCTCTCCAGGTACCGTGTCACATGGCATTTCAGAAGGATATACGCAGCAGAAAAAAAAAAAATCTGCAATAAATGGGCCCATGCAGTTGTTCAAGGGTCAACTGTAGATATAAAGTAAGTAGAAGGCAAATAAATAGTAAAAATAGTAGAAATTAATGGAATAAAATGCAGACAATAGAGGCTATCACTAAAATAAAAAAATCAATAGAGGCTATCACTAAAATCAAAAGTTTTCTTAGAAAACTCAACAAAAAGGGCAAACTTTTAATTTGATTGACCAAGAAAAAAAGGGCAAATTCTATTGGCTAAAATCAAGAATGAAAGTGGGGACCGAAATTAAGAATGAAAGTGGGGACATTACTACAGCCTGTACAGAAATAACAAAAAATATATAAAATAATAATATGAATAGACATATGCCCACAAATTAAATAACTTTTATGAAATGAAAAAAAAAAAATCGTAGGAAGAGACAAAGTATCAAAAGAAACTCAAGAAGAACTAAAAAATCCAAGTAGACCTCTACGAAGATAAGAAATTAAAACTTTCCAGAAAGCAAATTCCAGATGGTGTCACTGGTGAATTCTATGAAATATTTTATCCAACATGAATCTTAGGCCTTCTTCAGATTGTTTTTATCCTTTTTTGTGTTTGTTCTTCAATATTAGTAGTGTTGAGAGATTTATCTTCTCTATGAAACATTTTAAAAGGAATTCCATCAAAGAGCAGCTGAGGACTCCAGACTTAGGAAAGAGAAAGGCTGTGTGCTGGCGGCAAGGAGTCTGGCTTGTAGAATGTGGCTTTTGGTTGTTTAAATGACTATATATTCCTGAGTGATTTTGTGTACATTAAAAAAAATCAACGAACCAACAAATACAGGAAATAGAAGCAAATACTGTTGAATGATGATGCATGGAGGGTACTGTAATCATTGCAATGAAAGGATGAGTATAAAGCCAATGTTCAACCATGTAAATTATCACTCAATTCACAATAAAAACTAAAAAAGAAAACTTCCATCAACCTTTCACAAACTGTTGTAAAAAACAGACATGGAGGGAGTGTATCCTAACCCCATACTATTAGGCCAGAATTATCCTGATACAAAAATCAGACAAAGACATTACAAGAAAGCTACATATCAAATCTCTTATTAATATAGTTACAAAAATTTTCAACAAAATACTAGCAAACCAAATTCAATAATATGCAAAAAGTTACTTTTAGTAACATCTAAAAAGGATTAAACACCAAGAACATGCAGGATTTATCTTAAAAATGTAAAGTTAGTTTAACATCCAAAAGTCAACTAATATAATACATCATTTCAAAGGAATAAAAACAAAAAACACAAGTTCATCTCAATAGACGAAGAAAAAGCATTTAGCAAATTCCAAAGCTCTTTCATGAGAACAATATTCAACAAACAAGTTATTAGTGGAAATTTCCTCAACCTGATGAAGTGCATTTACAAAATCCCCACAGATTTACATACTTAATGGTGAAACACTGAAACATTTTCCAAAAGATCAGGAAAAGGCAAAGATCAGGACTGGAAAGTAGGTAGGAAAACGAAATAAAAGACAGCTAAAATTGGAAAAGAAAAAGTAAAACAATTTTCACAAATAACATAGTCTTGCATATAGAAAATCCTATGGTACCCATTCAGAAGAAGACATGGAACGAGGGATATCACTGCTGATGTCAGCTGGATCTTGGCTGAAAGCAAAGAATACCAGAAAGATGTTTACCTGTGCTTTATTGACTATGCAAAGGCTTTTGATTTTGTGGATCATACCAAGCTATGAACAACATTGTGTAGTATGAGTATTCTGGAACACTTAATTGTGCTTGAGAAACCAAGAGACAGTTGTTGGAATAAAACAAGGAACACTGAAACGTTTAAAATTAGGAAAGGTGTGTGACAGGGTTGTATTCTTTGACCATATTTATTCAAACTGTATGCTGAGCAAATAATCTGAGTCATATGAAGAAAAATGTTGCAAAAGGATTGGAGGAAGACTCATTAACAACTTGCGATACGCAGATGATAACAACCTAGCTTGCTGAAAGTGAAGAGGACTTAAAATGTTTACTGATGGAGATCAAAGACCACAACCTATGGTATGGATTGTATCTCAATGTAAAGAAAACAAAAATCCTCACTACTGGACCAATATATAGCATCCATATAAATGTAGAAAATATTGAAATTGTTAAAGACTTCATTTTGCTCAGATCAACCATCAACACTCATGGAAGCAGCAGTCAGGAAATGAAACGGCATGTTGCATTAGGCAAATCTGTTGCACAGATCTCTTTAAAGTTTTGAAGAACAAAGATGCCAGTTTGAGGATGAAGTTCTCTGTCAATATATTGTTGCAGTTGTTTTCAAATTATGTTTAGGAAAATTTTACTTGCATGCGATACTAATAATATTGTCCGATGATATCCAAATGCCTACAAGGAAGATTAATTAATACCACTATTATTCAAATTTAGGCACCAACCACTAAAGCCATGATGATGAAATTGAAGAATTCTACTAAATTCTTTAGTGTGAAATTCATCAAGCATGCAATCAAGAAGGTGATTGGAATATTCATTACTGGTGATTGTAATGCAAAGGTTGGAAACAAAGAGAAGGATCAGTAGTTGGAAAATATGACCTTGGTGATAGAAACGATGCTGGAGGTTGCATGATAGAATTTTTGAAGACTTCTTCATTGCAAATACCTTTTTTGAACAACATAAAAGATGACTAGACACATGAACCTCACCAGATGCAATACAGAGAAGTCAAATTAACTACATCTTTGGAAAAAGACAGTGGAAAAGCTCCATATCATCAGCCAAAACAAGGCTAGGGGCAGACTGTGGAACAGAACATCAATTGCTCATATGCAAGTTCAGGCTGAAGCTGAAGAAAATTGGCAAACCATTGGCAAAACTAACTATAGAAAAGAGGGAGAGGACACAAATCAATCGCATTAGAAACCACATAGGTGAAGTCATAACAGAACCAAATGAAGTAAAAAAGATAGTAACAGAATACTAAGAAGAGCTGTACTCCAATAAATTCGAAAATTTGGATTAGATACATTTCTAGAAAAACACGACCTACCTAAACTTAGACTGAAGTTGAAAATTTGAACAAACCCATAACAAAAGAAGAAATTGACAAGATCATCAAGAAACTCCCAACCAACAAAAGCCCAGGCCCAGATGGCTTCACGGGTGAGTTCTACCAAACATTCAGAGAAGAACAATCACCAATTCTACTCAAATTATTCCAGAACATAGAAGAGGAAGGAAAACTCCATTATACTTTTTATGAAGCAAGTATAACCCTCATACCAAAACCAGGGAAGGACATCACCAAGAAAGAAAATTATAGACCAATATCCCTCATGAATATAGACACAAAAATTCCCAACAAAATCCTATACAACAGAATCCAACAACACATTTAAAAAATAATACATCATGACCAAGAGGGTTTCATAAAAGGGATGCAAGGATGGTTCAACATCAGGAAAACAATCAGCATAATCCACCGTATAAATAAGAAAAAGGAAAAGAACCACATGATCATATCAATTGATGCAGAAAAGGCACTGAAAAAAATCCAACATCCATTCCTGATAAAAACACTCAACAAAGTAGGAATTGAAGGGAAATTCCTCAACATAATCAAGAGTATATATACAAAACTAAGAGCCTACATCACGCTCAACTGAGAGAAACTGAAAGCCTTCTCTCTGCGAACAGGAACCAGACAAGGATGCCCATTATCACCACTCCTATTCAATACTGTGCTGGTAGCTTTAGCCAGAACTATATGGCATGATAAAGAAACTAAAGGCATCCAAATTGGCAAAGAGGAAGTAAAACTCTCCTTATTTGCAGATGATACGATCCTATACATAGAAAACACCAAAGACTCAGTAAAAAAAGTATTAGACCTCATCGAAAGATTCAGCAAAGTGGCAGGGTATAAGATCAACATACAAAAATCAATTGGCTTTCTCTATAGCAACAGCAATAATGATGAAAAGGACATTAGGAAAACATTACTATTTATAATATCCACACAAAAGATGAAATACCTAGAAATAAACATAACCAGAGAAACAAAGGACTTATACAATGAAAATTACAAAGCACTACTATAAGAAACCAAAAGAGACCTACAGAAGTGGAAGAACATACCATGTTCCTGGGTAGGAAGACTCAACATCATGAAAATATCAATACTACCCAGAGC
>NW_006408722.1:2436593-2443023 GCF_000296735.1 Chrysochloris asiatica | reverse complement strand
CAGAGAGGTTGGACGATTTTGCAGTCCCACCAGCAATGCAGGAGTGTCCCAGTCTCTCCAAATCCCCGCCAGCATTTATTGTCCTGTACTTTTTTGATGTTTGCTGTTATTGTTGGTGTGAGATGATATCTCATTGTTGTTTTGATTTGCATCTCTCTAATGGCTAGTGATTGTGAACACTTCTTCATATGTCTGTTGGCTGCCTGGATCTTAATTCATTAATTCTTAACACAATTTTAGCAATTTACAAATGATGAACAGAAACAATGAGAGGTTAAGCCACTAGCACGTAACTAGTAAATGGCAGAGTTGACACACACAGGCAGTCTGTCTCCGGAATCTAGGCTCTTTCTATATACTAACAGTGCCTTTACAGTAGCATGGTGGTTACGAATTGGGCTGCTAACCTCAAAGTTGGCAGTTCGAAACTACCAGCTGTTCCGTGGAAGAAAGATGGGGCTTTCTGCTCCCATAAAGATTTACAGTCTCGGAAACCCTATACAGGGTCGCTGAGTCGGAACCGACTCCACGGCACACCACCATCACCACCATTCTGTTATAATGGAGTTCTGGTGTGGCGCTGTGGGTTAATGTGCTGTACTGCAATGTTAGTTTGAACTGGAGGGTCAGCAGTTCAAGCTCATTAGCCACTCCTTGAAAACCCTATACAGAGTCACTATGAAATGGAACTGACTCAAAGGCACTTAACAACAGTAACAATTTTATACAATGCAATGGGAAGGACACCATAAGGAGGAAGTGATACATGTTAGGCCTTGATGTTATAATTTTTTTATCTAAATTAGGTAGATTATAGAACTTTTGTTTTCTCTATTACAAAAGCACTTTCACAAAATTCAAACCAAACCAATATAGATTTCATTATAGCAAATATCGACATATAATTTCAATTTATTAATTTCAGCTTAGCTCATGAAGCAGGTTTGATTACTTTGCTGATATTCTAAATAAGCAGCAAATTATTTCCCTATCTCATATGTATGATCATTGAGATGTGTACAAAGTTCTGCTACCAACAAACATAATCAATGTTTTACTTTCATTCTATGGAAAGGAAATTTTATCTTCATTATTTTGCTATTTATAAATATAGATGATCAATAAGTTTATAAATGTTGTTGTTGTTCAGTGCCCTGGAGTCAGTTCCAACTCTTAGTGACCACTGAGCTTGGGGTTCAAACTGACCCTGCAGTCCAGTGCTTTATCCCATAGCACCACGCCAGGACTTCCAATTTATAAATTTATTAACAGTGGCAGATAAATTAAGAAGCTTTACATCATTGGAAAGCATAAATGCTAAGCTATAAAAATTGATATGAATTAAAAGGTTAACCAAATCATTTGCAAGCTTATTTCTTTACTTCTTTTCCTCCTTTCTTTGTAGTACAACATCTCTACCTAATCAGCTTATATCATCTGCTCATCTATAACACCACAGGTAGAATACTTATTTATGGTTATGTCCCAATATCAAGCACATCACCAGACACATGTGTTTGTTGTGGTTAGGTGCATGGTCTTGTGTCATTCTCACAATCATTGCTTTGTTTGAGCCCAATGTTACAGCCACTGTCATTGAGGGTCTTCCTCTTTTTCATTGACCCTCTACTTTACCAAACATGATGTACTTCTTCAAGGATTGGTATCTCCTGATAACAGGTTTAAAGTACATCAGACTACTAGCCAATTAATAGACTTATTAAAATAAAGGAATAAATGAAAGGACTATATATATGGAAATGCTAATCGCCATAATCAGTACTTTAACATCTAAAATGGTAAGGTGATAGATATCCTTAAAAGATCAAGTTAATAAACATATTTTTTCATTGCAATGATTTTTTTCATTCCAGAGGTCCTTGCTGTGCCAATTTCCCTGGCATGATTTCCTGGTAATTACCGACAAACCTGAAGAACTTACATTTAATCAAATGCAGTATGTTTACAATGAAATTAAAAGAACAATGATAAAGGAGTAATGACTTTCTATATTTTATATAACCACAAAGATAATTAAATATTTCCACCAACAGGAATTGTTGTTGCTGTCACTGAGTTAGTTCCAACTTATAGCAACCCTCTATAACGTTTCCGAGAGTGGCTCGTGGGTTTGACTTGCCAACCTTGTGGCTAGTAATCAAGTGCTTATCCTACAGTGCCTCACCAGGGATCATAAACAGGGATGCTGTTGTTGTTAACGTGCCATCAAGTCAGTTACAACTCGCAGTGACCCTATATAGGGTTTCCGAGGAAGAGCTAGTTGGTTTGAACTGCCAGTGTTGTTGTTGTTAAGTGCTGTCAAGTTGGTTCTCACTCATAGCATCATAGTTCTCACTCATAGGGTTTACAAGGAGTGGCTGGTGAGCTTGAACCACCAACCTTACAGTTCAAACCAATCTTACAGTCCAGTGCATTAAGTAAGCCACAGCACCACACCAGAAGTGCGATGGGGTCTTTAAATACAAGTCTGAGGTACTGAGTTCATGAAAATTCATATTTTATAAGTATAAAAACTTTATGCAATACATGAAAGGTTTACCTCAGTTAGTAATTGTAGAGGATAGACAGAAAATATTTAGAGCTTTGGTTTTTTGTAGTGAATGACAATTTAACGGAAAGTTAACCAAACATGTAATTTTTTTTCATTATTCCAAAATTACATAGGACACACTCAAATAGACTGATAATTTATAGAGTAGAACAATATGCTTAAAAGCTTTAGTGATTCTTAGCCACAGTGACATGTTAATAAATATGAACTAACAAATATGCTACTTGGAGAAAAAGAAAATACAGATTATCAATCTTATAACTTAAACCAAAAAAAAAATCAGATGGATCAAAAAGCAGCAACAGGAGAAATAGTGGCAGATGCGATGGCAAGGAGACATAGAGCAGTTGAGGACTCTAGGCCCATGGAGTGAGAAAGGCTAAGTGCCTGTGGGCAGGAGGCCGGCTTGCAAAATATGTCCTTTGGACATTTCAGTGAATGTATGTGTTTGTTTTGTATGTGTACATCAAATATTTTTGCTTTGTTCATTTGTGAAAAATATGATGTAAAATGGATACAACAGGGTGGAAGCAGGATAACTGTTGTTACAGGGAGAGTAATCACTCAGAGGAAACAAAATGTGTGATTGGTTGAAAGTAAAGCTGATGATCTTGTCTGTTTACTTTCACTCAATTTAAACTAAAAAGTTGGGGTGGAGAGTGAAATATTACTTCCGAGAGTGGCTGGTGGGTTTGCAATGCTAGCTTCACGGTTACTATCCACAGCTTACCTAGAGTGCTACACCAGGGCTCATTATTGAATAATGTTGTTAAGTGCTATTGAGTTAGTTCTGACTCATAGTGACCCTGTATACGGTTTGCGAGGAGAAACTGGTGAGTTTGAAATGCCGACCTTGCAGTTCAAAGTGACCTTGTGGCCCAGGGCTTATTCTACAGTGCCACACCAGTACTTTATTATATCATCATTGATGTTCTAATATATAAAATAAATGCAAGTAAATGTGAAAAAATATATATGATCTAATATATATTTTATTATATTTAACATGTGACATGCATATATAATGTTGTTGTTGTTAAGTGCTGTCAAGTCGATTCTGACCCATAGCGACCCTGTACAAGGTTTCCAAGGCTGTAAATCTTGACGGGAGTAGAAAGCCTCATCTTTCTCCTACAAAGCGGCTGGTAGTTTCGAACTGCTGATCTTAAGGTTCGCAGCCCGATTCATAACCACTAAGCTACCAGAGTTCCATTTATATAATTTGAAGAAAATTGTTATTTTATCTAAAAATAGATAATTTTATAGAACTGATAAATTTATCTAAAAATTAGATGAAAATATTTATTAATCTAAATAGGTTAGATTTAAATATTATTATTAAAATAAATAACTCATCTACCCCAAAAAAGTCACCATAACCTTCTGAGCTAACGCCTTGCTTTGAAGTGGTTCAGGAGATCCCATCAGAAGTGATTGCTTTTTGAAGGCACCCTAATAAGACTAAGACAAGTATATTACTAAAAGGACTTGTCTGCAGCCATCCACTGATCCCAGAGACATGTTTAAACACATTTTGTTTGGAAAAACCTATGCATGTATAAACTGGGATCCTACTAGCAACACTTTCTGACTTGCTCTATTATTATAGTATTTCTGGGAAGCAATTTGAATAGATGTATAAAGAGTCTTCTTAAACTCTAAGCAGTTATATTCAATTTTATATGCTTTCATATTCATGATTAATAAATGTTAATAAT
The DNA here is from genome assembly GCF_000296735.1 of Chrysochloris asiatica. Taxonomy (NCBI): domain Eukaryota; kingdom Metazoa; phylum Chordata; class Mammalia; order Afrosoricida; family Chrysochloridae; genus Chrysochloris; species Chrysochloris asiatica. Next base: position 2,438,733 of record NW_006408722.1, on the reverse strand, counting down.
ATTCAATTTTACTAGTATATTTAGTGGTGAGAAGATACATTTTTATAGAAATTTTCTAGTGTTAGGTTAAATGCATTTTAGAAACATAAGAAAGGCAATCGCTTACAGAATAAGCTATAGAATAGTTTTGCTAGCTGAAGTTTTTAAAGTAATATCACATTACTTGTGCTCTTATGATGTTTGCAATGCTTTTTTCAAATTCCACTGTCGGTCACTCGAAATAACATGGATATCATGAAAAAGATAATGGACACTCAAAAACTGATGTTTTTCTGCTTGAAGCTTCCTGAAGTGTAACTGAGAAATCCCTTAACAAATGAAGAAATATATCTGCACACCGTTACTTACTCACTTTATCTTTAAGTGATTACTAACTAAAAACTGTGAGTAAAGAATAAATAGCACTTAAATTCAACAGACCAATGCACAGCAGAGGGCACTTGATCACTGACCTAAATTCTAAAAAGAATTAGATTTCCAGGTTCACTTAATGACTTTTAAACTTTGGTTAATTGGTTAAGAAATACGTACTTATTATTAGGTGCTATTGAGTTAGTTCCAATTCATAGTGACCCTATGTACAACAGAACAAAACTCTGTTTGGTCTTGGGCCAATCTCATAATCACTGCTATTCTTGAGTCTACTGCTGCTGCAACTGTGTCAATCCACCTTGCTGAGGTTAAGTCACCATCCTGGCTTCCAAGGAGCATTCTGGCTGTAGTTCTTCCAACAGAGACTTGTTTGATCTTCTGGCAATCCATGGTACTTTTAGTATTCTTCTCCAGCACCATAACTCAGAAGCATCAATTCTTCTACAGTCTTCCTTATTCACTGTCCAGCTTTCTCATGCATATGAGGTTATTGAAAATACCATGGCTTGGGTTAGGTGCACCTTAGTCTTCAAGCTGACATCTTTGCTCTTCAACACTTTAAAAAGGTCTTATGCCACACACAGATTTGCCTAATACAATATGTCATTTGATTTCTTGACTGCTGCTTCCATGAGTGTTGACAGTTGATCCAACAAGAATGACGTCCTTGACAACTTCAATCTTTTCTGCTTCTGCACATTGCTGTTGTTGTTAAGTGTCATCGAGTCAGTTCTGACCCATAGTGTCCCTGGATAGGGTTTCCGAGGAGCGGCTGGTGAACTTGAACTGCCAACCTTGCAGTTCAAATGGCTTTGCAGTCTGGTGCACAGAACCACACCAGGACTCCGCACATTGCAGGTTGTTATTGAGTCTTTCTCCAATTTTTATGCCAAGTTCTTCTTCATATAATCCAGTTTCTTGTATTATTTGCTTAGCATACAACTTCATAATTTTAAACCATTCAGTGTCCCCTTGTTCTGTTATAATGACTGCTACTGGTCTATATACAAGTTCCAGTTTCTTTCTATCCATGTTATATGTAATAACACTCTAACGAGAGATAACATTTCCAACTCGGGGCTTGATTCTAAAGAAAATTACACCATGGGTACAATCTCTCTTTGGAGAGTATAACCAGTATAAATGATATCAATAGCTTGTCAAAAACTTGTTTTTTTAAAGGAGGAAATTTTTTCACAGATTCTTAAATTAGCATTAAATAAACACACAGACCCAGGAAATGCAGGCAGGAAAGGATGAAGCTGAAAAAAAGCCAAATTGACCCATGTCCAAAGGGGCCTACTAATAATGCGAGGCTGGATGAGAGGGAATACAGAGCCAAGTGGAGGGGCTGTCCTCAGGTAGCAACCTTACGAAAAGAAACTGGCACACAAGCAAGTCCAGGTAGAGCTGTACATTCTTACTTTTTTATGTCCTGGTTAGTTTCAGCCAATCTTATACATCGTTTATGCAATGCTCGAATTGGCAATCTAGCCTTTGAGATATATTTTTCTAGTGGAATATAAATGCTAAGCGTTGTTGAGTTGGTTCCGAATTATAGAAACTCTGTACAGGGTTTCCAAGAAGCAGCTGGTAGGTTTAAACTGCCAGCCTTGGGGTTAGCAGTCGAGTGTTTATCCTATAGTGAGTGCCACACCAGAACTCCTTTCATCAGTAAGCAGTTATTTTAGTTCAGTTGCAGTATTTACAATTGTTAAGTGCCTTTGAATTAGTTCCAACTTATAGGGACCCTATAAGGAGCTCTGGT
>NW_006408722.1:2435874-2436493 GCF_000296735.1 Chrysochloris asiatica | reverse complement strand
GGGCGGAGGGGAAGGTTGAGCACAGAGCAGGGAATAGACATAGGATAGTTTGGGTGTTGGGGAGGGGTTCAATATACAAATAGGGAGAGGGGAATATACAAAAAAGCAGATGGGAGAACAATTAGACAGGTATGAATGGGCTAAATGGGACAGAGGTAAAAAAATTATGTAGGCACAGCCTTGGAACAACAGAGCTCTGGGATACAGACACTGGGACATGGTTGGAATGGGGGGAATAATGTTAAGATGCATGGCTGTCTCTTGAACCTTGGTTTTTCATGCATTATATTATAAAACAGACACTGGAGGGGGAGAGAAAGGAATAGCCAGAAATATCACCATAGAAATCTTGTAAGTCCGTCTTCTGCCTATAACTAATTGGAATACCTAAAATGGGGCTACAATGTGTCCAGTGAAGGAGATTTCCTGAGGAGACTCTGCATTATACAAGACTATAGGTGGAAGCCTGAACCACATCCAGACCTTCAGAGACAGAAAACTTGCCACTTGAAAGGACAAGCAGACCAGCCTGGAGCAGCTAGAAAACCAGAAGATACTTCCTGAAAGAAAGACCTACAGGAAAAATACAAAAATAATAAGGGCAGTGTGACTGTTACCA
>NW_006408722.1:2418788-2435774 GCF_000296735.1 Chrysochloris asiatica | reverse complement strand
CTTTCTACTCCCGTAAGGATTTACACCCTCGGAAACCCTGTACAGGGTCGCTATGGGTCGGAACCGACTCGACGGCACTTAACAACAACAACAGCATAAGGAGCTCTGGTAGTGTAGTGGTTATGAATAGGGCTGCTAACCTCAGGGTCAGCTGTTCCGCAGGAGAAAGATAATGCTTTCTGCTCCCGTAAAGATTTACAGCCTCGGAAACCCTGTACAGGATCGCTATGAGTTGGAACCCACTCCATGGCACATAACAACAATATAGGGTTACCAAGGAGTGACTGGTGAGTTTGAATCACCAACGTTGTAGTTCAAATCAACTTTAAAGTCCAGTGCATTCACCCACAGCAATATACCAGGCCTCCATTTCCAATTAGTTGTTTTGTAATCTGTTTACAAAGAAGGAACTCAGACTCTGAAATGATAGCAAGAAAAAAGCTAAAAAAATTTGAAGTTTTAACAAAGAATAATAAGGGAGATTCATAAAGTCTTTTGTATTCATCAAATTACCCTTCATTTCAATGTGTTGAAACATTCCATAATTCCACTGAAGTTGTACAAATTAATTGCGCCAGAGTATATTTATTAGAAATAAAAGAACTTTCAGATAGCCAATTCCTTTCTGAAAGTGGTTTACTAAAGTTATGACCAAGCATAACTATTTTATTAAGTCAAATTTTTATTTCATTATATGAAAATAACTAAAAATTCCCACAGCCTTATTTTAGTGAAAAAATTAAGAAAGTTGTGCGACAGGGTTGTATTCTTTCACCATCCTTATTCAACCTGTATGCTGAGCAAATAATCCGAGAAGCTGGTTTATATGAAGACAATGTGGCATCAGAATTGGAGGAATACTCATTAACAACTTGCGATATGCAGATGATATAACCTTGCTTGCTGAAAGTGAAGAGGACTTAAAACATTTACTGATGAAAATCAAAGAGCATAGCCTTTGGTATGGATTATATCTCAATGTAAAGGAAACAAAATTCCTCACCACTGGACCAATAAACAACATTCTTATCAATGAAGAAAAGATTGAAGTTCTCAAGGACTTCATTCTTCTTGGATCAACTATCAACACTCATGGGAAGCAGCAGTCAAGAAATCAAACAACATATTGCATTAGGGAAATGTGCTGCACAAGACCTTTTTAAAGTGTTGAAGAGCAAAGATGTCAGCTTGAAGACTAAGGTACACCTAACCCAAGTTATTTTCAATAAACTCATATGCATATGAAAACTGGACAATGAATAAGGAAGTCCATAGAAGAATTGATGCATTGGAGTTATGGTGTTGAAGGAGAATATTGAAAGTGCCATGGGTTACCAAAAGACCCAATAGATCCATTTTGGAAAAAGTGCAGCCAGAGTGCTCCTTGGAGGCCAAGATGGCCAAACTTTGTCTCTCATATTTCAGGCATATTGTCAGGAGGGACCAGTCACTGGAGAAGGATATCATGTTTGGTAAGGTGGAGGAGGGTCAGAGAAAAAGAGGAAGATCCCCAACGAGATGGATTGGCCTGGTAGCAGCATCGATGGACTCAAGTGTGGCAACAATAGCGAGGTTGGCCCAGAATCGGGCAGTGTTTCGTTCTGCTGTGCATAGGGTTGCTATGAGTCAGTACCAACTCGGTGGCACCTAACAACAACAAACAGCACTCACAAAGCTGAATTAAATCCCTACAAAATTATGCTACCAACACTTATTTGACTTTCATCCCAGAAACTATTCATCATCATTCAGTGAAATGCACATATTAATATACCTTTACATACCAAGAACTACCCAAAGACCACCAAAAAGCTTGAAATACCACCCAAATTCAAGAATATGCTAGTAAGGATATAGTTATTTCTAATTGTTTGATAACTAGAAAAAAATATGTTGTCAACTTTCTCCACTTACCCAGGAGTTTTGCAATGATATAAAGGGCTTGGCCCCAAAGAAACAGTTTTCCATCACGGCCACAGTTGCTAGGAAATCGCTTTTGACTACCAGGGTTTCTTTTTTCAAGCTCTACAAAGTCAGCTGGTACATAATAGTACTTTGGTACAACAGGATATCCTGTGGAGTTCAAAAAAATATTTAAAACATAACTAATCACAATACCCTTCTCAAATTTTCACTTCCAGATATTGCCATAATTAGAAAGCAATGATAGAGAAATGTTCCACAGAGAGTAAAATATTTCATAAACTATATATAAAACATTGGATATTCTGACTTCTTTTAGAAATTGCCAATGAAAACCATAAGAACAGCTTTTTGACATTAAAACACCAATCCGAGAGTATTTACTATGCTTAGCCAACAGTTTATGTAATCTCCTTCAAGATTAAATCAACAAATATTCAGTACATAAATATTTAGAACTATAGAAGGTATTTTAATAGGATTAGTCTGTAGCAGCTTCACAAATGAGATGAAGAATTATAACCCTGAGCCACCGCGTACAGCAAAGAAATGCTCACTTAGTATTAAACCCATTATTTACTGTTCATTATCTACCATTCACTAAAGTAAAAAAGAATCCATTCATTACCTGTTAAAGCTGCTGCCTTCAAGTTGATTCTGACTTGTGATCATAAAGGACAAAGCAGAACTGCCCCATAAGAGTTCAAAAGCTGTAACATTAATGGAAGCCAACTGCTACATCTTTTACCCATGCAGTGGCTAATAATGGATTCCAACCACAGTCTTTTTGTTAGCAGCTAAACACTTAACTAATGTGCCACCAGTATTCCTTATTACCAAACCATTCAAAAATATTCCTTGAAGTTAGCTAAAAAATTTTATTTAAAGACTATTTAAAAGTATGTGTGAAATGAAGATAGAAAAACTAACACTCCATTAGAGTGCTAAAGAAGAATTTTTGTAAAGCCAGCCCACAGTAAACGTTACTAATAAAATTATACAGGTTTCTCAAAAAATTAAGTTTTCTTCACGTTCCAATACTGTACTTAAAACCAATAAAAAGGGCTATAATACGCAGAGAAATAATATAAACATCACTCTTCGAGCAAGACAAAGCCAACATTCTTGTACACTAAACCATCATCTGAATATATCAGTGATCTACCAAGGAATATTAAAACACTGTGATTCAGGGAACTTTGAATATGACATCCATTACAAAACTTTTACATTATTCCTTAATATTAGGAAAGTGAGTACTGAGACCATAAAACATAATGTAAACAATTGCTTCTACAAGTATTTACTTACAATGTAATATTTACACATAGGCATTCATAAATTTAACATTCAAAAGTATTATAAAGGGTGAGCACACAATATAAAGTGTTTTACTTGGAGCTATTTAAGGCAACCCATTTTTAACCAATTGTGATGGCAAATGTTATGTATCAACATGATTTTTAGTATTATGTAATTATCCTCCATTTTGTGATCTCATGTGAGGGGAATTTCCGTGATATATATGAATGCTCTGGCAAGGATCTCTCTCTCACGCTCCTGCATCAGACTAGACATCATCTAATATCCATTTCTTGGGAAGCGGGCCAGCATCTCACAAGTTGACGTGCTGACTTTGGGTTAAATAGCCTTTGTAACCACGTACATAGGGTCGTTTTGAGTTGGTACTGATTCGATGGCACCTAACAACAACAATAGCAACAAGACAGGAGAAGCCTCCAGCGTGATGCCTGGTGCATTTATTTATATATATATAATAAATTATATATATGTACAAATTTATGTCAACCAAATAACTCATGTAATTGTGGAGACTGGCAAGTACCTAATCTGTACTCCAGGCATCATGCTGGAGGCTTCTCCTATCTTGTTAATGTTGCTGTTGTTAGGTGCCATCAAATATATATATATGTTGTTGATATTGTTTTTAAGTGACATCGAGTTGGTTCTGACTCTTAGTGACCCTGTATAGGGTTTCCAAGGAGCAGCTGATGAGCTTGAACCACCAACCTTATAGTTCAAACCGACTATGCATGTGTGGTGTTGTAGGATACACACTCCACCATTAGGTTGGCTTTCAACTGCAAGGACAATAGTTGAAACTCACCAGTCACTCCTCAGAAACCCAATACAGGATCGCTCACTCTACCTTTTTCTACATATATATACATAGAGAGAGAGATTTATGTCACACAAATGACTCATGCAATTGTGGACACTAACAAGTACTTAACAACATATATATATATATATGCATATACATCTTAACAACAACAACAATACACACACACACACATTTTAGCATTGGAGTCCTGGGGTGACACTGTAGGCTAAGCACTGGACTGCTAACCATAAGGTTGGTGGTTCAAACCTACCAGTTACTCCTCAGAAACCCTATACAGTGTCGCTATGAGTCAGAACCAAGTTGACGGCACTTAACAACAACACACACATTGGGAGCTCAGTGACTCCAGAGGGTAAGCTGCAAACAATAAGGCTGAAGTGCAAGTCCACCAGTTGCTCCACAGGAAAAATATGAGACTTTCTGCTCCCACAACGATTTACAGCCTTGGAAACCCAATTCAGGGTCACTGTGAATCGGAACTGACTCAGTGACACTTAACAAAAACAATATATATACACATATATTTCACTAGTTTTGATCTTCTAGAGAATCTAGGCTAAGACACCAAACCACCATAATTTTTAACTCTTGAAAAACTATTTTCAAAGATGGTCACTTAAGAGACTAATTTATTACATTATTGCTTATTTATTTGCCTCACAAATATTGGAAAAGTCTCCTTTGCACTTTCTTGGGACCTGGTTTTCCAGTATTATTGAGAAATTGGCCGTTTTCTTTCAAGCTTCTCCTGATCTTAGACTAAAACAGACACTTATTTGTAAGACTAGGCCTTTTGACTATTATTAAAATATGAAATTTATCCTCCCAAATGACATTTTAGCATCACTGCAGACATTCAATACAACCCGCTCAGGGCATTAGAATGTTCGTGACTATGGCAATACCAGTAGAATGGGAGAGAGCCTGCTCAAGTAAGTGCTGCCCTCTCCAGAGGGCCATCTGAGCAGAATCTCTTTGGTGAAGTAAATACATAACAAAGAATATCTGGCCACTTGGCAAGCTATATTGAAATTATTATAGACATGACCACCTAAATTTATCATCACTGTGGCCTAATGAACTCCTTTTTATCAAAGCACAGTTATTATAATAAATTAATAGATTTTTCTAATTACATTTGAGGTCCCACTCACATTTGCAATTTAATGTAAACTGCCATACTTCATAAAGGAATCATTTACCTATTTTACAGGAACATTAAGGAAATATTGGAAGAAAAGTTTCTTGAAAAAACAATCAAATGTACCTTCTGTGGTCTGATGAAGGACTGGAGTCAGAAGATCCTGATATTCTTTTACTTGCTTGGGATTGCCTCTAAAAACTCCTAAAACATAAAATCCAACAACAGTTGAACTAAATAAGCATCACAAACTTTTGCCTTAGTAAAATATATAAGCCCAGTTATGATTACTTTAGAAATTTCCTGTGTAAATGTTGACATTAAAACTGCAAAATGACTCACTGCAGCTCCACCCATTGGATGAGAGTAAACACCAGCTCCTATAACTCTCGATCAGTGATAAACATCAGTCACTACCAGCCAAACCCACCCTAAACTGAGCTGCACAAATGGCAAATGGAAAGTGGTGCATACATTTCCATTCTCTAATCACATCCACCAGGAGATAGTTGATGAGAATACACAAATATACAATCATCAATTAAATATAAATACGACACCACAATATCTTGGAGCCAACACAAGATTTTAGCTCACCTGAAGAAACAGAGTGGCTCAAATGACCAAGACGCAGAGCCTTAAAACATTTCTGAGGAAGAAAAGATAACAGAACTACCTGAGAAAGAATTCAAGAGAATGATATTTAGGTACCTTCAATGGATTTGTTAATTGAGGAAAGGTTGAGGAAAGTAAGGAGAATACAGGAAAACAATACTTATAATTTAGAAAAGCACTAAAAGAACAAACAAACAAAATAAAAGCCAATTTTGAAACAATACAAAACCCGCAAACAGAAATCAATAAGATTAATACTAAGCTCTCAAAAACGGGAAATATATATTGAAAGGGCAAAGGAATAGATTTGAACCAATGGAAGCCTGAAGTAGTGACTTTGAAGATAAATTTATCAATAAATCTATTAATACTAGAAGAACAATCGAAAAAGAAAGACTGAGATTTATGTGGGACACCATGAAGAGGAAGAACTTATGGGTAATTGGAATTCCAGAACAGGAAGCAACAATAGAAAGCACCGAGAAAATTGTCAAGGAGTTTCTGGATGAAAAATTTTCTATCATCATAAAAGATGAGAAGATAACCATTCAAGAAGCAGAATGAACCCAAACAGTATAGATCACAAAAGACATTTACCAAGACATATAATCAAACATTCCAAAACCAAAAACAAGGAAAAAATCCTGAGAGTGGCTCAGGAAAAGTAAAAAGTTACCTATGAAGGAGAACCAATAAGACTAAGCTCTGATTTTTCAGCAGAAACCATAGGCAAGAAGGCAATGGGATGACATACAAAATTTTCTGAAAGAAAAAAAGTTGCCAACCAAGAATCATATACTCAACAAAGCTGTCCCTCAAATACAACAGCAAAATTAGGACATTTTCAGATAAATGAAATGAAAGGAATTTGTAATAACCAGACCAACTTTATAAAATATACTAAAGGATGATCTTTGGACTTAGAACCAACAACGCAGACAACATCCAGAGATTAACATACATGACAACTCCAACCAGAACTCAGTGCTGATACAGATATATGCAAAGTAAAACAAACCTATAGACTTATATTTATAGGTTTAATAGACTGAATATCGTGAACCAGAGATATCAATATATAATGAAGTCAACTACAAAGGAAAAAGAGGGCATAGTGTAGATACAGAACTTCCAAATGGCAAGGAAGTCAAACAGATTTCAAGCTAAAACAAACTGTTTTAAATGAGGACAAATTAATAAGTCACAGGAAATCTCAAAGAATATTAATATACTTTCAAATCAAAATAAAAAGGAAAATCAGAAAGATTTAGTAAATATTAAAACAATAGCAATGAAGAAAATGTAAAGGAAGTCCATAAACAAAATGAACTCAGTGAAGAAATTATGTGGAACAAAGAAACTAGCAATACCACACACACAAACACAGCAAAACGATAGCAATCAATTCATATCTATCAATAATTACACTGACTATAAATGGATTAAATGAACCAGCCAAGAGACAGAGAGTAGCAGAATGGATACAAACTTATTACATACACACAATGGAATATAATGCAACACTGAAGAATAATGGCGCATCTGCAAAACACCTTATAACATGAATGAACATGGAGGACATTATCCTGAGAGAAATTAGTCAATTACAAATGGACAAATATTATATGAGATCATTGTTGCTAAGAGTTAAGAAAAAGGTTTTCTTGTTAAAAGACATATTCTATGATGAAGTGGGATGGAGAGAAACTTACTTGCTGGGTAGTGGATAGACATGTTAACTTGGGTGATGTGTAAAGCAATATACAAGAGGCAAGTTGGTACAGGAAAGATGAAGGTAGTGAGAGACAGAGAGCGCAAGAGTTAAAGTGAATGGAGGTAAATATTGTTAAATTATGGTACATAGAAGGGGTTGCAATCATTGTAATGACACAAAGTGTGTGAATTTGTTGAATGTAGTAATGATGATCTATTCTATAAATCTTCACACAATTCACAATAAAAAGTAAAAAAAAAACCAAAAAACTGAAACGATATATATTGTTGTTGTTGTTGCTAAATGCCGTTGAGTCTATTCTAACCCACAGTGACCCTGCATAGGGTTTCCAAGAAGCAGCTGGTGAGTTTGAACCACTGACCTTACCATTCAAATGTACTTTGCAGTACAGCGTATTACCTACAGCGCCATACCATATGTTCATGTTAAAAGCTGGCTTTAGAAAAGCTAGGATGTAGAATTAAAACATTAAATTTTAATTATTTAAAAAATTTTCTACTCTCAGCTATAAATGTAAATTTTCACAATGTTAAAAATTATACTATGCATGATTTCTATTGATATAAAATGCTACTTTACAAATATGAATTATATATTAATATGTTGGGAGCAGCTGAGCCAAGGGTCCCTGCCTTAGGGGTAGTTTAGCTAAAGGATTGCAACTGAACAGTTGTGGTCCAGAAACTTGGGCTGCTTCCAAGTCAAAGTCTCCCCCTCCCTGAGGAACTTGAAGGGCTGCCTCAGGGTACAGAGAACTTGCAAGGTCTTTCCTTGTATTCAGCTATGTCCTCCGGCTCAGCCTGCACAACATTCTAGTTGCCCTATCTCTGTTTCCCTGGAAACTACATTCTTCTGACAAAGTTCTGCTTACTGCATGCATCAAAACACCAGATGTTTTTCTTTTCCCTGTCCCCAAGCACCTCCCCTTGAATTTTGTATAAAATAAACATGCTGCCTTGGTCTGTGTCACAGTATCTCCATCAGAGTGCTGTGTCCCACCTGGTTCTAACTATATTTCAAATGTGTCTTGTGTCTTCCTTTTATTTCTAATCTCCTGTCGCCCCTACTCAGGTTTAATCTTTCCATACAGGTCGTGGAGAAATGCCGACTGTCATACGTGGTATTAATATAATTTTTCAAAACCTTCAAAGTGTACTTTTTTTACTCATTAAATTATTTAACATACACTGAGAAAGTAGACTAACAAATAAAACCACAGAGTATCTAAAAACACAGAAATACAGTGTATTTTGCTGGATGAAAGGCATCATATTTCATTTCTGCTCTTCTTTAGCATACTTACACATTATATCTTAAATTTCAGAAGTAAAAGTCACTTACCATCAATCATCATGTAAAGGAAAAATATGGGAAATTCACATTCAATGCCATCAAATAGCTAAAACAGAAAATAAAACCAGCATCAAAATTCAATTTTTCACTTATAAGAGCAATAGTAGTTAGCATATATGTAAAATATTTATTTTCAGTAATAACTTAAAATAGGACCAATTTTATAGGTAGTGTTATTGTTCTAGTTTAAATTCTAGATGCTTATTATTCAAAAGTTCATTCATAATCCATCAACAACAATCAATCCTTCATTCAATAAACATTTGCTGAATACTTACTAATGGCACCAATTACACAGAGAGCTATAAAGACAAAACTATACAATCAGAAGGAGGTTGGCACAAGAAAGGTAACAAAAGCTTTTTAAGACAAAAACTATAGAGAACCTCTCCTTCTGGTCTCATAGTCTAGTAGAGTGGCAGACATGTAAATCAACAACTGCAGTGCACAGAGAAATATCTATATATGGCGCAGCAGTAACATAAATAATGGAACACCTGAGTCTACCTAATGGGCCAGGGAAGGGTTTGTAGGGAAGGAAATGCTATGGCTACTTCTTGATGGATTTCACTAGAAATAAGAATTTCAGGCAGAAACAACAAAAGTAGATTCCTAGAATAGATTCCTAGAAGCACAAATCAAATTAAATTCCAGTATTTCAGGAATACGCAAGGAGACAGCAGTGAAAGCTGAATTCCAACATTTAGGCCTGGCCAACCAGACCTTAGCATGAAAGTCATGCTAAGAGGCTAAGACTCTGAACTGCAAGTAACAGGGAACCAATGGTGAACACTGAGCAGGATCAAATTTAAACATCAGATTTACTTGCTAGACTGAGCAGTTGCCAGTGTAAGTTGACCCTTGAATACTATAGATTTGAACTGTGCAGGCCATTATATGCAAACTTTTTAAAAATGCCATGTGACTCTAATCATCTCCACTTGAGTACTTCTTCTGTCCGATAAATTGTGTATCACAGTAAAAGGTGATTTCTTGTAGTTCTCATGTAATTTTTGTGTTTAGTGAAATACTGCAAACCTTGAATAGCATATGGGACCCAGATCCATAAAAAGTGTCACTACTGATGTTGGAAGTGTTCCCAAGAAGAAAAGTAATGATATTACAAGAAAAAGTTGAATTGCTTGAAATGTACTGCATGTAGATTGAGGTCTGCAACTATGGTTGCTCATCATTTCAAGATAAATGAATCCAGCAAAAGGACCATTGTAAGAAAAGAAAAGGAAATTCATGAAGTCATCATTGCAGTTATATGAGTTTTGAAAACCTTGCAGTTTATGTGAATAACCTTTTGATCTCATATTAAAAATACAACTTTGATATGGGTGCAGTATATAATACTATAAGGCAGTTTCAAATGTTTGTGGAGAAATTCCATTATCTTTTCATTCTATATTTTTTCCACAAGCTTTTTGAAGTCCCATGAATAACATATCAAAGATGTGGTTAACTGTTTATATTATCAGTAAGGCTAATATAGTTTGGGAGTCCTGGTGTGGCACTGTGGGTTAATGTGTCAGACTGCATAGCCATTTTAACTCAAGGTCAGCGGTTCAAGCTTATCAGCTGCTCCTCAGAAAACCCTGTACAGGGTTGCTGTGGGTTGGAATCGACTTGATGGCACTAAACAACAACAACAAAATAACTTGGGAGTGTGAAAAAAAATATGCTGGCCCAAATAGTAATAGAAAGGTAGGGACAGATTTCTAAGATTTTAAGATGATTACATCTGTAACACTTGGTGATCTGTAACACTTGGGAGAATGAGAAGGAAGAGTCTAGAAGGAACCTAGGGCTAACGAGGCTGAGTAAAATAAAGTCAGAAGAGCCTATACTACAATCCCATGATCTAAACTGACAGAAGCCAGCATCACTACTGGAATGTGCTAAGTGAAAAAAAAACAACAGATTATAATGGGGAGGAGTGAGTGTGTGAAAGATAACCAAGCAAAGATCATTCTTTTCAGAAGTGCAGTTACAGAAAGCGGGTAGGAAGAAGACAGGAATGAGGGTTAAGGAAGAATTTTTGTTTGCTTACTTAGGGAATACTGGTGTGGCACTGTGGGTTAATGTGCTGGACTTAAAGGTGGGTATGAGCCACAAGGACGGTGGTTCAAATTTACCAGTTACTCCTTGGAAACCCTACACAGGGCCACTATGAGTTGGAACCAACTCGATGACACCTAACAACAGCATTTAAGGATGAATATCAAAATGTTTATGCTGATGAAAAGAAGTCCATTTGTGTTGGGAAGCAAAACAGAGGGAATGTGGAGAGGAGACAAGGAGAAAAATAAGAGATGGAGATGGACATCCTTCTATTAGACGAGAAAACATGCTGCACAAGTCTTTAGGAAGTAAAAGAGAACAGAAGATGAAACACAGATGGAAGGATAGCCTATGGTCAAGAACAGAGAGTACTTTCCATTTGACAAGAGAAATGGAGTATAGATGAGGATGGAAACAGTGGGGAGACCATATAGAAATGAAAGGCAATCAAAAAGGTAATGAGACGTAACATGTAGAAATTTGAGTAGCAAAGGGAAAACTACAGAAGTTTTCAAAAGACATTCCTGGCAGGAACACATAGTAGGATGATGAGCTATGAAAATTGTAAAGAGGAGTGAACCAAGATGGATGTCTTGAATTTCAGGTGACACCTATGCATTCTGTTTGTGTCTGTTCTTGGTGATGCTCAGCAACAGGTGCAGAAGGAGAAAAGGTCTACTGTACTAATCCAAAACTAATGGTATGTAGGAAGTCTAACCCAAACATAAGTGTTGCAAGGCAGCTCAAGAAAAGTAATAAATACAAAAGAATAATCTAAGCTGCTTAAAAGATAATTGGATTTTTTGTCTCATCCTGAGAGATTGCTGTAAAATCCCCAAAATGTACACAATAAATAACTCCTAATGCTCCCAAATAATAGTTAATTGAGAATCTAAATAAAATAGCATATAGCTTATTTGGTCATTCTGTAAAACCAGAAGTTTTTAGGAAATTTAAAAACAATGATATGTAAATTGCCAAACAAATCACAAATTACAAGATAGCGTACACATTTTCTATATACAGATTCATGAGGAAAAGGAACTTATCTGTCTTCACTGACTGAGTCAAAGTTATGACCAGGCTTTGAAAAATTATTTTAATCTATTCCAATAAGCAAATTATTTAGTACTGTGCATGAAAGCTTACTTTTTTGAGGGGTGTAAGTTACAATTTTCTGGAAGCCAAAACATAACTAATAGAAACCTGGATACACTGGTAAAGAAGTAGTATGTGTACAGTAGAAAACAGCAAAAATTTTTTTAAATGACATGCTTTGTTGCTGTTGTTGTTAAGTGCTACTGAGTCGGTTCCGACTCATAGCAACCCTGTATAGGGTTAACAAGGAGTGACTAGTGAGCTTGAACAGCTGACCTTGCAGTTTAGCGCATTAGCCCACACCAGGGCTCCCCTAAATGCTTAGAGGGCTATATTTCAAAATAAAACAGAACAACAAAAAAGGGACCAACTAGCAGTTTCAGTAAGAGATGTATTTTATAAATTGAAAGCTGGGCCATTAATAACTATTTGTTATTATAACAGTAGGAGTCCTGGTGTGGCACTATAGGATAAGCACTAGAGTGCTAACCACAAGGTTGTTAGTTCAAACCCACCAGACACTCCTTGGAAACCTTATAGAGAGTTGCTATAAGTCAGAACTGACTTGACAGCACTTAGCAACATTGTAACAATATGGAACATGTAGGCAAAGAACTAAAAATGCAACAGAAAAATTACATACCCAATAAATAAACATGGCCCAATATGAGCAAATAGGTCTTCCTACTGATAATAATCAGAATATTTAATGAGAAGTATGATGTGCAAGACTAATCTAAGCACATTTACATATATTAACTCATTTAATTTTCAGAAGAATCTCAGGAGGTTGGTAATATTATTATTGTACAAATAAGGAATATTAAACACAGAAAGGTTAATTAACTTGCCAACAGCCTCCCAGCTAGTAATTGGCACGGCCTGAATCCAAAACCAAGAAGTCTGCCACCTGAATCTGTGCTATAGTACTACAATGGGGTTTTGTATACCTTAATTTCAGCTGGTTTGTAGTAGCGTCTATTTGGATCTTCCAATGATGTTCTATATCCATCTCTCAAGAAACGCTTAAATCCATATTTTCCTTTTAATTTTCTCACCACTTTATCAAGTGTCTGGCTAAACAGAGCTTCATCATCCAGGGCAAATGCAGGATAACTGATGCAGGGGAGCAGGGCAGCATCTGTGTTCTGGGACAATAAGATAAAGAACAGAACGTAACTGTCTATAGTGACATGATCAACACAGTGCAAGGAGAATTATAAAGATGAAAAATCAATAAAGTTACTCAACAGTGCAAAAGCTTTGCTACTAGGGTGTATGTCTGTTTAGACGGCAGCTTTAGTAACTCTAACGGAGGAAATAAAACTAAGTGCCCTTAAGGGATGAATGGGTAAAACAAAAAGTATGGTCCACACACATGGAATCACATGTAAAGTTAAGGAAAAACAATAAATCTACAAAAACTTCCATATGGATGAAGCTAAATGCTAAGCATTTCAATCACAAAAGGTCAAACATTATAGGAGACCACTACTGTAAAGGAGCGCGGTGGCTCTGTCTGATAAACACTGGATTGCAAACCACAAGGTTGGTGCTTCAAGCCCATCAACCGCTCCATGGGAGAAAGATGAGGCGTTCTGCTCCTACAAAGACTTACAGCCTCACTCTGAGTCAGTACTGTTATGATGGCACTTAACAACAACTACTACTACTGTAAAAGGTTTATACACAGAGAGACTCATTAGAAGGGAGAATAAATTATTCACTAAAAAACACATACAAACTTGGGTGAAAGGAAAGCCAATACAATAAGGGGACGGTCAAAACAAAATTATTAAGAAAAAGGAAGACACTGAGAGATGCACAAGAGCCAAGAAAACAAAGGCAAATACTACTACGTATTACTACAGTGCATGAAATTTGAAGGCTCTTTGCTTGTGAATGACTTCAACCAGGCAAAGCCTAATTCCTGTTTGTGCCTAGGTTTAGGAGTTCAGGTGTCAATTTTTTCTTGAGTATCTCATGCATCTCTGATAAACTGCCAGAGTTAGAAGTAGAGTACATTTTAAAGTAGGTTTGGACCACTTCCCCTAGCCAGCCTTCCGAGGAAGGTTACTGGACACACCCTTTAACGGTCACCTGGTTGTGATGTCATACCCCAAAGAGTCTCAGAGACTGTAAGCTTTCCTGTCTGCAACAGTGTCCTCCCTGCTTTCTGTACACCAAGAATATGGATGTGAAACATTGCTGTTACCAGGCATGGTTGTGGAAGGAAATTCCCATTCCTGTACCCTATAAAAGGTTATCACATGAAGGTGCAACTTTGGAAACTCATGATGGTGCCACCTACGATTTCCCTCAACCAGGTTGACTATTTGTCTTTGTTCTGTAGCGTAGTGGTTACAAATTGGGCTGCTAACCTTAGGGTCAGCAATTTGAAATTACCAGCTGTTCTGCAGGAGAATGATGAGGCTTTCTGCTTCCATAAAGATTTACAGCCTGGAAAACCCTGTATAGGGTTGCTATGAGTCGGAACCGACTCCACAGCACATAACCACCACCACCAAGACTTAATAAAGAGTCCTTGTGTAGCGATGTAGGATAACGTGCTGGATGGCAAAGTCAGTTTGAACCACAAGGTTAAGAGTTCAAACTCACCAGCCACGCCTCAGAAACACTCTAGCAGAGCAAGAGTAGGAAGGTAAATGAGATCACACCCACACAAACATGTTGTTGTTAAGTGCCATCAAGTTAGTTTCAGTGACCCTCTTCAGGATTTCCGAGGAGCAGCTGGCAGATGTGCACTGCCAACCTTGTGGTTCACAGTCCAATGCTGACCCTACAGCATCACACCAGCAGTCCATAAATACAGTATACAGGGGGCAAAGTTCTGAAAGCTTCTTAGTTCTAACCAAACACCTTGAGGGAATAAGTTGCTAGGCCTGGGGGCTCAGGTCCATAGTCTGAGAGGATGCCAAAATCAATTGCCATAATGTAGTTCACAAAGACAATGTAATTTAGTGAATAGTGACATGGGTCTTAAAGCTTGTGAGCAGCCATCTATGTTGCAACTACTAGTTTCTCCCCATCCAGAGCAAATTAAGAGGAAAGAAAATTAAAGACAAGACACATACAAATAGCTAAGACCCTGAGATCAGAAAAACTAGATGGTGCCTGGCTATTACTGACCACCTACTCTAAAAAGAATCACATAGAATGTCCTGGAAAGAGTGGGAGAAAATGCAGAATAAACTCAGAATCATGAAAAAGACCAGGCTTATTGGTCTGACAGACTGGTGGAACCCCGAGACTATGGTCATTAGACACCCTTCAGGACTGGAACTGAACTCATCCCCCGAGCTGAACTTTGAGCCAAAGAATAGTCAGGCCTATAAGGTGAACAATAACACCAGGGATGTATGCACTCTTCAGAATAATCAATGACAGGGTATCACAAGGGCAACATTTCCCCAGAGATAGTACTCAGGAGGAAGGAAGCGACAGGAAAGAAGGACTAATGAAAATAGTAAACAAGGGGAGGAAATGGGAAGAATACTGTTATATAGTGGTGATTGAAATCAGTGTCAGAGCAAAATGTGTATGAACTGTTGAATGGAAAATGAATTCCTTCTGTAAAATTTCACCCAAATTACAATAAAAAAATTAAAAACATACAAACAAAAACTCTTTTATTTGCCAATAATGAATATTTTCAAGGTACAATGTTGGACCAACATTTTTAATATTAATAAAAAGTGTGAAAAAAACTGAACATTAATAATTAGACATCAAAATTTAGTTTTTTAAAACAATAAACTGTTTACATTGTGAAAAACAGAAAACGATCTAAATGTCCAATAACTTGAATAAATGAGCAGCCATTAAAATTTTCTTATACAAAAACATGCTTACTGATAAAGAAACATGTTCAGGACATGTTGTTCATTAATAGAACTAAGTTATCAAACATCGTGAACAATATAGTTCCAGGTTTATTAAAAAACATGTATCTATCTATCTAAAAACATGTATCTATCTATCTATCTATCTATCTATCTATCTATCTATCTATCTATCTATCTATCTGTCTATCTATGTTGTTGTTGTTAAGTGCTGTCGAGTCGGTTCATATACATATATGAGGGAGCTTTAAAAAAGTTCCTGGAAAATAAAATGGAAAGATAATGGAATTTTTCTACAAACTTTTTGAAGCACCTCATACATGCATAAAATGAGACATACCCTAAGATTATATTTGAGTGGAAAGAATTTTTTTCTATCAGAAATAGAAAAAAATTAATTTAATGACAGTAAAGAAATAAAGGAATTTTACTCAAAAGAAATATCAGCTATGATAAATATTTTTCTAATCTTTCATGGCAAAAAAGATTCACTTTGGTATATATAATATGCTGCTCACTGCCTCCTACCCAAGAAAAGAATATGCCTATCTTTCTATTTCCTACAAAAGACTTGGTTCACTTTCTAAGTGAGCTCTCCTCAGGCCACGGGGAGAAATGAGGAACACTATCCACTACCTCTTATGGACGACCTTCACCATTATAAAGCACTTTCTTGGAAAAGAATACAAAACTATATAAAAATAATAAACACCAGTTCATATTAATTGATACATTTTTAAATGCCTCACATGAGATCTTGATTCTCTGGGTAACAGTGAGCACAAAGTTTGTCTGTTGCGATTGTGAGCATCCAGATCCACAAATATAACTGACCAAGAACAGCCCTGGAATAAGAAAGAGAAAACATTTCCTTAATGAGTAAAAAGGCACACAAAGAACATTTGGCATTTTGACGATTTCATAAAACTACTATCTTTAATTGAATTTGAGAGTGGGATTACAGAAGATGATAATTTTGAAATTACTTTCAACATTTCATAAATCTTCTTTAATGAGTATATTAATTTTAAATAAACGTTCCCAC
>NW_006408722.1:2397880-2418422 GCF_000296735.1 Chrysochloris asiatica | reverse complement strand
ACATTTAACAACAATAACAGTGTTCATTGTGTCAGCACTAAGCTTCATGCTTCACAGAGATTATACCATTTAACCTCTGTTGTTAATTTGTTAAGTGCTGTTAAGTTGTTTCCAACTCAAAACGACCCTCTCTAGGGTTTATGAGGAGCAGATGGTATATCTGAACCACTGACCCTGCAATTTAAACCAACCTGGCAGTCTAGTGCATTATCCTGCAGTACCACACCAGAACTCCTATGTAGACACTATTATCCCTGTTTTATCAAAAAGTGAAAACCCCATGCTTTAACCACTAGGTTATATACAATCTTACACACTAAAAAATACATCTTTCAAGTTGGAGTGAAAAAACAAATAAAAAAAGTCAGGTGCAACAGAAAATGTCAGTTGGTCTAACGAAGTTAAAATTCTACATTTAACAGTAAAGCTATAATTATACATGGCTTTATCCTTTGACTTTTTTTGTTAAGTGGGATATTTTTAAAACAAAGAATTTGTTAGCAGCCATCTAAGGTGCAACTATTGGTTTCTCCATGTGCATAAGAAAGAAGAGTAATGAGAATTCAAGATGTTTGGAATCAATTTGTTCAATGGACTAATGAAACACAGGAACACCAGTCTCCATGACTCTGAGACCAGAAGAACTAGATGGTGCCTGGCTGCCACTACCAACCACTCTGAAAGGGATCACATTAGAAGGTCCCAGATAAGAGTGGCAGAATATGCAGAAGTCAAAATTATTAAAACAAAACAAAAACAATCTCCCCCCCCCCCCCCCCCCCACAGCAACAACAACAATAATCTAGGCTTATTGGTCAGAAAGAGACTGGAGGAACCTCAGACTATGGCTTTTGACCACCCATCAAGTCTGGAAAGGAACTCATTCTTGTGACCCATTTTTCAGCCAAACAGAAGATAAATTTATGAGGTAAGGTATGCTCACTATGGAATGGTCATCATTCAAAATCAAAAGGACAACGTTTATCTAAGGACAAAGTTAAGATGGGATGGGAAGGTGGTGGAATGGAAATGGGAAGAACAGGAAGTGGGTAACTGTTGCTGCATAGAGGGGAATGCAATCACTGAGATGAAACAAAGTATATGATTTGTTGAATGTAAAGCTGATGATCTTGTCTGTAAACCTTCACTCAATTCACAATAAAAAATTAAAAACAAACAGAATTAAATGGGAATACAAAGACTTCTTCCATTACAATGTATGTGGGAAAAGAAAGAAATGAACCATAATAAATTTCATGTTGCGTTAATATTACCTTATAAATTTTGCTCCAATTCTGTTACTTCAAAAACGAATTCATCCTGAAACTAAATCACCTAGTTTGAAACCCTACATCCAAATTATCAGACTCACTAAATAGATATTTTTCCTGTTAACCAATGGTCATACCTAAATATTATCTTAAAACAAAAACAAAAACAAAAAAACAGTATGATTCCTCATTCAAAACTCCATTTTTATCTTTTCTGACTCTGAGAAGTGCAATAAAATGAATGGGGAATCAGTGAGCCTGTCTCTCTGCAACCAGATTAATGCTAAACTATCTTTTCCATTATATGAGAGTCTTGACTTCCTATCTCTACTTTGTCAACAAAGCTTTATGTAGTGATGCCACTGGCTAGAGTATTATGCTTTTTTGTTTTGAGGAAGTCAAACAGGATTGAAACTAACTTCTCAAATAGCTGACCCATGTGATATATTGTTCTGAACAATATGATTATTAAAAAAAAAAATGAACATGGCAGTACATGATGGCTTAGATATAAGAATAAAATGATAAGCCGCTAGAGTTAATAGAGGAAACACAAAATAGGAAGGTTGGATATTTCATAAAGAAGGTGAAGAATAGTTTGGATCTATTTGGCAAGTTTCTTTGAGGTTAGAAGTGGAAAACTAACACCTGAAAACAAAACAGAGAGCAATTAGGGAAATAGGAGAAAGAAGGGTGGCTAGGGAATTATCTAAATTCATCAAAGTCTCAGTTTTTGAAAGCCAGCCTCTAAGAAAAACATGTTCCAAGGGGCGGGGGTGGGGTGGAGGGAAGTCTCATAGTACTAGAGAGATCAAAGGTTCATTAGCTATGCTGTCTGGTTGACTTCTTTCAAAAATATACCATGTTTTGGGCACTATGGGGTGCATGTTTTCTCTGTAAGATTAAGCATTAGATTGCAAACCACAAGGTTGGCAGTTTGAGCCCACCACTGCTCTGCAAGAGAAAGATGAGACTTTCCACTCTGGCAAAGATTTACAGCCTCAGACACACTATACAGCATCACTATGAGTCAGAAATAACTAGACAGAACCTAACAAGAACTCAGGCACTATAACTCAGATTATCACAAGATAAAATTCACCCATAGTCTTGGGCAGATATTCCCCAATTCAGAAATGAGTTTTTTAAAAACTCATCAAATTAATTATCACCTACTTTAAATCATCAGACACATTAATTTTAGGCCTGTAAATTTCAAAGGAAGCTAGATATGAACTGCATTGCTTTGAACACTTTTACATAACATGAGCAATCTCTCTAGTCATCACCTTTCAGAGTCTGGTCTCAACTCAGTTGTCAGTATTTTGATGTTCACAATTAAAGGCAAGAATATGAGAGGATGTAATGACTGTAAGTATGTCACTCAAGAGTATATTATGAACTTTAGATCTGTTATTTTCATCTTTCACTTCCTGAATACATCACAGCTCTGCCACATATACTGACAGTTCAAACTTTACTCCCAAACTGAGTTTTCATGATTGCTTTTGTCCAAGTAAATGGACTGTTTAAGATACTTAGATTCTCCATGACTACTGTCATGGGGACTTGAGCTCTAATGGCAGGGAAGGGCTGCACTGAACTCTATTCATCTCCAATGGCCTCAAAACAAACACAATCTGAGGTGGTCTTTGTGGCTAACAGTGCCATCAGGCATTACTGATATCATTTAACCCAGTTCAAAGTGAAATGATTACCTGATTCTTTCTTTCCCTCAGTAATCACATTTTAAGTCTAACCTAATGAACTCTGAGACTGATCAGTGTTTATCTATCGTTCATGGTCTTTTATATTCTTCTGGAAGTATAACTACTCCACAAACTATGACTAGATTTTCTTCCCTAGTTCGGCATGAGGTTGCTCTGTCCCCTTTTTGTGGCAGAATCTGGAGAGTGGCATTCTTCTTCCATAAAGGATATTCATTGAAGGAAATTCCCCTGTACAAATACCCAGTTTTTACCTACTGAATCCAAAGTGGCTTCTAGCAGCCCTTCCTCACAAAGCCAAGATTCTCTTCTTTACAGATTATTCTGCATATACACAATTAAAGAACCTTTAAAACTATTTTCAGGGTCTCAAAAAACACAGCAGAGATCGTAAAACTGTTGCTTAATGAAGTCTACATTTACTATTTAAATATTAATGCTGTTATTGTTAAGTTCTATTAAGTCAGTTTTGATTCATAGTGACCCTGTATAAGGTTTCTGAGGAATGGCTGGTGGGTTTGAACTGTCAATTTAATCATCAATTCTTATTTATACATTATTAAAATGTGTAACTATATTTGTAACTATATTATTCAGAACATATTTGAGACCATAAGGAAACATAAGATTCCTGATACTGAGCGTTACAGGTGGTGGTGGTTATGTGCCAGCGTTACAGGAGTACATTTTAAAACGTGAGTCTGCCCCAAATGAACCACTGTTATAAACTAATAATGGACAAATCAGACCATTTTATCACATTTTCGAAAGATAGTGACTCCAAGTAAAATAATTTATGACTAAATGGGTTTCTTCTTGAATAATAATGAAAGTGTGGCTTTTAAAAAAGAGAGAGAGAATGTGAAGGAAAGTAAAATAATAACCAAAGCTAAAAGCATGTTCTATCCAGCAATTTCCCATAAAAATAAAAGGAACATCTGAGTCTCATACACTGAAACACAAAAGGGCAAAAGGGAAGGCTTTTGACACTATTTGTAAAGTGGGTTCTGCCTTCAGTAGCTCAGTAATATTAAGCAGTGGACAGCTTTAGATCTTTCAAAGAAGTAACAGTTCCTTTCCCCTACAAGTAGAAAACACCCAAGATCTGAGATACATAGTGCTAATATTTGATCTTCCAGATTCATTAATTAAAGCTTTGGTTAATTCCTAGTTCTTCTCTTCATTAGCTCTCTGAGCTGAGAAAAGGAATCCCAGCTATCTGGCCATTAATTTTGAGAGAGAGGCTCTTTTGGCTCTAAAGACCTGTAGCTCTGTGACCTCTCACCAGTGAGAAGATTCACTTTCAGAAAGCTTGAGATTTATTTAAAGATATACATATAGGATAATGACTTCCAAAACACTATATTGAGTCTTTTGAAATAACTGAGAACACTCATTGATCAGAAATTTTCTCTTGTATCCAGAAGTTTTCTTTGCCTTTTCATGTAGAGAGAGCATTTCTTTGTTAAGGTCAATCCTTTTCCTAATTACCAGCTTTTAATTAGACCACAGCTCTTTTAAACATATAGATTATAAGAGATTAAACACTGAAAAAGATTATATGCATTTTTAAATGTGGTACTGTTTAGCAGGCACACTTTTTATTTAACTGCTGTTAAGAAGTGGAAATTTTACTTTTTCAATGTTAGGTTTCTGCAATTCTCCACACCAGAAACAAAGATGAGAGGAATTTTGTAAAACTAGGGCATTCTGAAATTTTGTAAAACTAGGGCATACTATTCTGAAAAAAATGGAGAGGCTTATTTTCAACATGTGTGTCTAAAGGAGTAAGACTTTCTTTACATGTATTTCTATCTAAAATAAACAAGGGGAAGTCACCTCAGCAAGCATTTGATACATAGCTCATGAAACAAACATGAACTATACAAGATCAAGAGTTAACTGAGCGTAGACAAGTTATTTTCATCTTTGGCTGCATATTATAATCTTGGGGAGTTTTGAAAATCTTCTTGTCAAAGTCTCTACCTAGACTAATTAAATCAGAATCACTAGGAGCAAGCAGATCCCAGACATCTGTGTGTGTGTTTATTTTCCCAAATGATTTCGATGTATAGGCAAGGTTGAAAAACTTTGGCTCAGGTACAAGACTGGTAGTACATATATAACTCAGAATTAGAACTCCTAATAAAGGATTTCAGCGCCTTCAAAGTTTTGATTGAGTACTCTACGAAAGCTTCCTCAGAAAAGCAGGCCTAGGACAGAGCCCTGAATAACAGATAGAATTAGGAAAACATTCAGTGAATACTTGTGTATGGGTATATATGTGGGTATAAGGAGTGTGTTACAAATATGGAAACAATACACCCTAATACTCAGGTACTTCAAAGGAGGTGGCACAATTGTAAAAAAGAATTGACTGAACTGACCCCTACTAGACACATCCAGCTTCACTAAGCAACCTATCTGAAATGCCATGGAAAGCAGGCATGAGGCTACTTAGTATCTTTCCATGGTGGCTTAGTCTATGACTTCCCTATGTCTCATGAATTTCTCATTTGAATTATCAGTACTTAATAATAACAGCTGCACTCCTGGTGTGGCACTGTAGGATCAGCACTGGACTGTGAACCACAAGGTTGACATTCAAACCCTAGACAGTGTTGCTATGAGTTGGAATCGACCTGACAGTACATAACAACAACAGCAATAATAACTAGAGAGAACGTTTGCTGAGGGTTTTCCTTTTTGCCAAACATGATGCGAACTGATGTGCTTACTGACATAAGAACTTCTGAGTCAGGTCCTATTATTGACCTCTGGTTTTCAGATCAGAAAGTCGAGACTTATAGAGCCATATTCAGAGTTCACTGGTAGGAGTACAGCAGAAACAGTGACCCTAAATCACCTGATACCATTCCTTTATGTCACATCACCCTTCTACAGCTAAAGTCATGTATTGTGGTGACACAGCTGTGTGTCATCAAGCTGGATCCGACTCACTGAAACCCATATAGGGTTTTGGAGGCTGTAAATCTTTACGGAAGCAGAGAGCCTCATCTTTTGCCCATGGAACGGCTGGTAGGTTTGAACTGCTGATCTTGCAATTAACAGCCCAACTCATAACCCACTATGCTACCAGGGATCCTTAAAGACATGTATGTTGTTGTTGTTAACTGCCATTGAGTTGATGGTGACTCAAGCCACCCTGTATAGGGTTTCTGAGGCTTTAAATCTTAGTGATAGCAGAAAGCCTCATCTTTCTCCCGAGGAGTGGCTGGTGGGATTGAACAATTGACCATGCAGTTCACAGTCTAGTGCTTATCATAGGGAGCCATTGTGTTCCTCAAACATATGTATATACAAAGAGTAAATTAAAAAAAAACAAAAAACACATTGCTACTATTCCAGTTCATAGATGCACATGTTTAAACACATCTCTGAAATCAGTGGATGGCTTCAGACAAGTTCTTTCAGTAATACACTTGTCTTAGTCTCACATGGGTAACTTAAAAAGAAAGGTGCACTCTAAATAACAGCTTCTGAGGGGATCCACTGGGCCAGATAAATTCAAAGTAGAAAGGTCAACTCAGAAGGTTATGGTGACTGTTTTAAGGATTCCAAAATTATAATCTTGATAGATTTTCGCCAAGGATACAGAATGATCAGAGAGGCTTATTAGGAAGAAAAGGCCATGAGTGGTACAATGTGGAATTTTTTCCATCATGACAATGTACCTGCTTATTCTTCAAGAGTAGCAGGAATTCACTATGAGAATTTCATTGGGAAATTTCACCTCATCCACCCTACAGTCCTGATACTATCCCTTCAGATTTCTTTTTGTTCTCAAAACTCAAAGAACATTTAAAAAGGAACATGATTTAAATTCCTTGAGGATGCCAAAACATCTGTGTTGACCTGGTATAAATAGAAGACCACAGACTTCTTTGGGAAAGGGTTAGAGAGAAATAAACGCTGCATTCAGAAGTACACAGACTTCGATGGAACTACATATTTTTACATTTTTTTAAACAGAGATTTCTATGATTTTATAGCCACACTTGTTAACTCACCCTCATATGTGTGCATGCATGCATGCATGTATAAATGTATGTGTGCGTATTTAAGCATATTTGGGTGTATCAAGAGTGAGGCAGGTATGAAATAAAAAAGGAAAATACTGCAGATACATGTGGGATTTCCATGAGCTATAATGACTTTTCTAGAAAGAGAAATGCTGACAACAAAATGACTAAGGAATCAGATATGGAGAAGTGTGACATCATACTGATACTCACAATTTGCAATAGGATCATATACTCCTAAATCCCTAAGATTCTTGTCCCTCCAGTTTTCTAGTCAGAGGTTTTGAGAGAAGAAGAGGAGTGTGGGAAGTAGGTGACCCAGAGTCACCCATTTAGCATCCAAAAAGAAGCATGGCTCTCCTCTTCCCTTTCATGTCTGGTTTGTATGTCATGTCTTGGATATAACCAGAGCCCATCTTCTAGAGAAAGTTGGGGCAAAAGGAGAAGGAATTTTGTGTACATAGGGAGGGGAAAAGAAATGGGAGTATTTGAAACTTTTTAAAATCCAAGATTTGAGGGATACAACATGTTAACTGCCAGGAAAAAAAAAGAGTCACTTCTTTGCATGTTCACATCATTTCCTAACATGTATCTCAACTGACTTAGCATTTCAATAGTATGGGACTAAATTATAGTTTTGCTTGGAAATTTTGAATTTCTTTGCTATCTTAGGAATCTTTACAAAAATTCCTACTTCTTCATCCAGAGGAGTATCTTATATTTGTACATTTTATTCCTTTCCATTCACAGCTCAATCCCACAGTGACATGGCTAATTTAGTTTATTTTGGTGTAGAAATGGGCTAAAAGATCTTATGAATATTTAAGGCAAAACTTTTATTCTCAGGAAGAATAAGATTGTAGATACTTGATTATATCTGCTGCTGTTATTAAGCGCTATAGAGTTGGTTCCGACTCATAGCGACCCTGTATAGAGTTTCCAAGGAGCAGCTGGTGTGTCTGAACTGCCGACCTTGTGGTTTGCAGGCTAAAGATAGGATGAAAACTTACAAATTTTTGTACACATTATAGACACTCCCATCTGTAAAAGTTATACATTAAATAAAAACCAACATGAGAACCGATGTCCAGAAATATTTAAAATGAAAAAAAGAAGCAAGGGACTTGAGGAAAGAACATTATTGGGCAAAGAACCTAAGAATTCTTTACCAACCATAAACTGCTATGGGAATATCAGATATTCTCTAATAACAAGGTAAGAACTTCGTTCACGAGTGGCCAAAGTTAAGGCCAAAGAAATTAAATAAATAAACAAAGTGGGGTTTTGTTGCTGTTATTGTTGTTTTACCTGATTGCCAAAAAGGTTGAATCCATTAATTGCTTCTAGAGCTGCTTTTGCTAAGCCAACAGAGCTAAAGGAGAAATAGAAATATGTAGTTACTGTGATGTATCTGACTACAAAATAAGAACCATTATCTGATGAACAGTCACAAATAAATTTATTAACACAACAACTTCTGTAAAGTGAATAACGTCTAAGAGACTTCCTAGTGACTTCTACTGTTTAAAATTTTTCTTTTTCATAGTCAATAAACCTCTGGGTAGAATATTTCTAGGATCATCTTGCTCGGGACTAAGTGTCATATACTTAATGGGAGTTGTTTCAATTCCATTATCATTTATATTCACTAAGTAAAGAGAAAAAACAAAAGGTGAACTTTACAGAAAGGTATAGGATGATGATATGTGCACAGTGATTACCGGGTCAGGCATCATTACTTCAGATTTTATGTCAATTCTGAATCTTTAGAAAAAAAAAAGATCTTGTATATCAGACACTTGCTATGGAGCATGAATTAATATGCTTTCCAAATGATCTGTGCCTGGGGTCTAATAAAACATGCATTCTTTTACACTTGCAGAATGACTGATCATCATACTCCTCATTTGTGGCTGTATACTTCTCCTTGTCAGAAAATGTGTACTGGTGTGGGGCTGTGGGTTAACGTACTGAACTGCAGCTGTTTGAACAACAAGGTTGGTAGTTCAAGCTCACCAACCGCTCCTTGGAAACCCTATACAGGGTCGTTATAAATCGGAACCAACTTGACAGCAAAAATAACAACATTTTTCTACCAGTTCTACTCGTTCACACTTCCAAATTCCACATGCAATGTGTAGTTAGAAGCTCACTGCTGATCCTACAGAACCACGCCAGGAGTCTTTCACACACAATGGTGGTGTTAAGTACTGACTACAGGAAGATAAAAAAAAAAATTTTTTTTGATAAAGGAAACAAGGGTAAATTGCTACAATTTAATGAAGTTGACCTATACTTATGGATGTCGTTGCTCAAAATATCAACTGACAGAGGAGGAGTCTTCACATCAAGTATCAATGCATACTGGGTTGAGAGGGACAGACAACTTAGACATTCGCTACCTAAAATGGGGAGGGGAGAGGGCTATAAAGGCACAAAGTGGCTGACTTACAAGTTTTCAAGAGGGAGTTTAGTTTCAGAGTGTGCGGGGAATGTAGAATCCCCACTGAATAGTTTTCATCTTGTCTAGATGGGTCTGGTGAAAAGTGGTGGGGATAAGATTCTTATGATTCAATAGTGAGTAACTGTTATCATGACTAATTGTGACTGTCACAACTGTAAAGGTAGAAGTTTTGTAACAAAAGCAGGGGTGCAGTTAATCTTATAGTGCGGGAACAGAGGACCCTAGGAACATCAAGGGAGAAGAGCACAAGCAGAATGAGGGACCCTATCCAGAGAAGCAGTGACACTAGAAATGGTGGAAAAGATGAGGACATGGAGAGATAGAGCAGCTGAAGACTCTAGACTCATGGAAAGAGAAAAGCTGTGTGCTGAAGGCTAGGAGGCAGGCTTGCAGAATGTGCCCTTTGGTTGTTAAATGACTATATATACCTGAGTGTTTTTGTGTACATCCAAAACAACAACAATAGAGGGAACAGAAGCAAATACTATTGAATGATTGAATGATGATGCAGCATGGAGGAGATCATAATCATTACAATGGAATAAGGAGTGTAAACTGATGTTCTCCCATGTAACTATCACTCAATTCACAGTAAACTCTTAAAACACACACACACAAAGCATTCAAAATATGACCTTGGATTATATCCCACCTGATTAGAGACCATGTCATGAACAGATCTGATGCATTAGACACTAATGACCAAAGACCAGAGAAATTGTGTGATGACATAAAGAACAACATACATGAATAAAGCAAAAGGTCACTAAAAAGACAGGAAAGAAAGGAAAAACCAAAGTGGATGTCAGAAGACACTCTTAAAACTTGCTCTTAAGTGTTGAGTACTTAAAGCAAATGGAAGAAATGAAGAAGTAAAGAGCTAAACAGAAATTTCAAAAGGGCAGCTTGAGAAGACAAAGTCAATCATTATAGATGACATGTGCAAAGACCTGGAGTTATAAAACCAAAATCAAAGAACCTGCTTAGCATTTCTCAAGCTGAAAGAACTGAATAAAAAATTCAAGCCTCAATGTACAATACTGAAGGGTTCTATGGGCAAAATGTTGAATGATACAAGAAGCATCAAAATAAGAAGGAAGTAATATACATAGAGTTACTGTACCAAAAAGAATTTGTTGGCATTCAACCGTTTCAGGAGACAGTATATGATCAAGAACTGATGGTATTGAAGGAAGAAGTCCAAGCTGCACTGAAGGCATTAGCAAAAATCAAGGGTTCAGAAATTTAGGGAATACCAACTGAAATGTTTCAACAAACTGATGCAGCCTGAAAGCACTCACTTGTCTATGTCAAGAAATTTGGATTACAGCTACTTGACCAAGCAACTGAGAAAGATCCATATATGTGTCTATTCCAAAGGTGTTCCAAAAGAATGGGGAAAATATCAAAATAAGCACAGGAAAGTAAATAGACCATATTTGGTAACCACATAGTTGTGGAGGATGATAGAAAAGGAAAATTGTAGAAGTTTAAAGTTTGGATAGCTACATGACTGTTGGTGCTATCAACTCGTAAAGAAAGAACGAAAGCAGATATTCATTTTGTTTGGTGGTATTGTTGTTAAGTGCCATTGGGTCGGTTCTGACTCATAGCAACCCTGTATAGGGTTTCCTAGAAGCAGCTGGTGGGTTTGAATGACCAACCTAGCAGTTAGAAGTCTAGTTTTTATCCAATGCATTATTAGTAGTTCAATTTTGGACATACTGAGAGCCCAGAGGGGTATCCCAGGCCAGATGTCTACAGGCAGGTAGAACTTTACTGTTCAGGGCTTAGTCACTACCCATAGGTGGCCATTTAATTTAATTAACACTAAATGACATAAAAAAAAAAAAAAGAATATGTTAAGATCTATCTTTAACTATAATGCTGTCTATGATAGGATAATATCCATATGCCTACAAAGAAGACCAGTTAACACCACTATTATTCAAATTTACAAACCAACTATTAAAGCCTATGATGATGAAATTGAAGAATTCTATCAAATTCCTCAGTATGAATTGATCAAACATACAATCAAGATGTATTGATAACTGCTGGTGATTGGAATGCAAAGGTTGGAAACAAAGAATAAGCATCAGGAGTATGGCCTTGGTGATAGAAGTGATGCTGGAAGTTGCAGGATACAATTTTGTAAAACCAATGACATACTCATTGCAAACACCTTTTTTAAACAACACAAAAGACAACAATGCACATGGACCTCACCAGATGGAATAAACAGAAATAAAATAGAGTACATATGTGGGAAGAGGTAGTGGAAAAGTTCCTATCATCAACCCAAACAAGGCTATGGACTGTCAGAAAAACAAATCTGCATTGGAAAAAATGCAACCAGAATACTCCCTGTAAGATAAGATGGCAAGATTTTGTCTCTCATACTTCAGACACATTATTAGGAGGGACCAGTCCCTGGAGAAGGACATCATGCTGAGTAAAGCGGAGGGTCAGCAAACTATAGGAAGACCCCCAATGAGATGAATTGGCAAGTGGCAGTAGTGATGAGTTCAAGTGCAGCCACAATTGTGAGAATGGTGCAGGACTGGGCAGTGTTTTGTTCTGTTGTACATAGATTGATATGAATCAGCACCTAACAACAATAAACAGAAAAAAATCTAACACTAACACTAGTCCTAAACATAACATTAAACAAAATCCTGTTGCTGTTGTTTAAGTGCTGTCAAGCTAGTTCCAACTTATAGCGATGTTGTATAGGGTTTCTAAGGAGCATCTGGTGGGTTTGAACTGCTGACCTTTTGGTTATCAGTCCAATGCTTATCCTATAGTGCCACACAAACCCCTTAATCCTGTTGCTATTGTTGTTGTTAAGAGCTGTCAAGTCAGTTTCAACTCATAGTGACCCTATATAGGATATCTGAGGAACTGCTGACCTTGTGGTATGTAGTCTAGTGCTGGTCCTATAGCATCACACCAGGAGTCCTTACTCTTACCCCCCAGATGGTAAATATATAAATAAATGACAGCTGAAACAAAATGGAATATAATATTTTTTAATTTATTGAAGTTCACAAATACATTAATTTATTATTTATTCATTATTTTAACCTTTAGAATCAGCAAACTAGAAACTCCTTATATTATCTTACATTTTAGTAACAAATAGAGTACATAGTAAAAATTTAAAATACCTTAACGACACCAGAAACTCTCAAAATTATTTTGGCCTGTTCATATTTTTAAGAAGTCTAAAATAAAATGAGATCTGCTTGGATATAGTTTGTATTAGAATGATTTGTTGCACAAATGAAAGCATTCCTAGAAAAAAATGACAGGTTTAAACTAAGTCATTTATATCCTCCATGAAATTCACAAAACTAACTGGCAGGCATGAATTTAGCCATAACTAAATTCACAATCCATTGATCATTAACAGTAAAGTTTAATTCCATGAGTTATACATTCTGAAAGACCAAGGACTTTACAGTACTATGCTTTTAATGGATACTCATTTTTCAGTATGGCATAAAAATACATAACATGAAGTATATAAAATGAAGAATGCAATGGACAGTAGCTTGTATCATACATAGTTCAATGACTGGAACATCAAAAATGACTAAAGTAGACTACTTACATTACATAAATAAGTAATATACAGAACAAATTATCACTACAAGTATCTTAAACTGAGTAAAGCTGTGCTGTAATGATTAATTATCAGGTCTTTTAGTGATGACTTTCTTTGCTGTAAAGGTCAAGAGGACAGAACACAAAATTGCAAAATACCACCAATAACATAAAAAACTGAAAAATCAAACTTCCATTCTCTTTGCTTCTTCAGTATTTTGTATATCACAAAACACAAAATTTATCAAAATAAAAAAGGAAATTATTTTGTTAAATGTAAATGTTTGCTTAAATGCTTAAAAACATGTTTTTCCAATTTTGACAGTGTGTTCATATTATAAAATGATTAAGTACACCTTTCTTTTTTGCATCCCAATAGCCTGGAGTCCTGGTATGGCACTGTACGATAAGCACTGGACTGCAAGGCTGTTTTGAACCACAAAGTCCGTGGTTCAGACTTACCTTGGAAACCCTATACAGGGTCACTATGAGTTGGAACATGTTAGATGGCACTCAACAACAAAAACAACAATAGTCAACATATTTAAATTTAGGGTTGAAATTTAAAGCAAAGTCACCTCTAGTAACCAAAGCAAAGAGATACAAGTTTAAATATAATACCACGGAATAAGAATTTCCTTAATAGAAATGAGTATGAGAAGAAATTAATATATAAATTAAACTTGGAAAAGCTGAGAAAACTACTTGGATATATAAGAGGACTTCAAAAAATTCTCTTAAAAATGCAATTAAAAGATAAAAATTAAAAATATATAAACTTGGTTTCTCAACATAAGTTCTATTAAGGTCAAGGCATTTTTTAAGTGATGGATACCCTTTAGCTCATCCTTAAGAACTGAGGGTCTTGGGAGTTTAACCATGCTTTTTCTACATTTTTAACTGAAGAAAATTGAGTGCCCTTTAAACATTTAAGCTTAGGGAAAAAAAGTCTTCAGGCACCTATCAGGAACTTAAGGTAAATGACTAATGATTTCTCAGTGTCCTCCTTTGATGAGAGGAATGGCTGGAGCATCATCATGATAAAGGATTGTCTGGTGAAGCTTTCCCAGGAGTTTTTCTACTAAAGCTTTGGCTAACATCCATAAAACACTCTCACAACAACTAGATGCTATGATGCTTTGGTAGCATAGTGGTTACAAATCGGGCTGTGAATTGCAAGGTCAGCAGTTCGAAACTACCAGCTGTTCCGCGGGAGACAGATGAGGCTTTCTGCTCCCATAAAGATTTATAACCTTGGAAACCCTGTACAGGGTCGCTATGAGTTGGAACTGACTTCAAGGCACACAACAACAACATGATGCTTTGGCTCTCTAGAAAGTCAACAAAGAAAACACCTGGAGCATCCCAAAAAACTTGTTGCCGTGACCTTTGCTTTTTTGCTTTGGGTCACTTCCATCTCTTGGTAGTCATTGATTGCGCTTTGTCTTCAGGATTGTATTGGTAAAGTCATATTTTATCACTGGTTACAATTCTTTCAAGAAATGCTTTAGGATCTTGATCCAACTTGTTTACACGTTTTTGGATTTGTTTAGCTGTTTGTTTGTTTGTTTTATAACCCTTCTTTGAGTTTGTGTACCCTTCTTCAGACTACACAAAGCTGAAAAAGAGCTAACCAAAGCAGAAGAGTAAGCAAAGCCAAAAGGCTAAATAAAGCCAAAAAGGCTATGCAAAGCTGATGACAGTCTAGACAAAGCTTAAGAAGGGCTAAATGAAGGCCTTCTTTTAGCCTTTTTTATGTTTTCTTCAGCTTTGTGTAGGTCTTCTTCAGGTTTGTTTATCCTTCTTTGGCTTTATTTAGCCATTTTTGGCTTTTTTAGTCTTTCTTTGGCTTTGTTTAGCATTTTCCGTGTTTGTTTAGCCCTATTTTGGCGCTGTGTAGGTCTTTACCATTGTGTAGACCTTTGACTCTGTGTAGGCCTTCTTTGGCTTTGCAGAGCAATGTTCAGCTTTTTGTAGCTTTTCTTTTGTTTAGTCCTTCTTGGGGTTTCTTTAACCTACATCAATTTGTTCATCCCTTGTTTGGCTTTGTTTATTCCTTTTTTTTTTTTTTTTTTAAGTCCATCTTTGGCTTTGTTTTGCTATTCTTCAGCTTTGTGTAGGCCTTCTTCGGCTTTGCGTAACACTTTTCAGCTTTTTTTTCATTTTGCTTTAACTTTTTTTAAGCCCTTCTTCAGCTTTGTTTAGCATTTTTGAGGGGTTGGTTTAATTCTTTGGCTTTTTGTAGGCCTTCTTCAGCTTAGTATAGGCTTCCTTCAACTTTGTGTAGGCCTTCCATGGTTTCCATGTGTAAGCCTTCTTTAGCTCTGTTTAGCAGGGTTTTTTTGTGTGTGTGTGTTTGTGTGTGTGCTTTTTTAATGCTTCTTCAGATTTGTGTATCCTTTTTTCCGGTTTGTTTAGCCCTTATTTGATTTTGTTTAGCACTTCTTTGGCTCTCTCTGTGTAGGTCTTTCCAGCTTTGCATATCCGTTTTGTTTTTAGGCCTTGTTCAGCTTTGTGTGGGCCTTCTCTGGGTTTGGTTACCCTTCTTTCGCTTTGATTAGCTGAACTTGGCATTGTTTAGCATTTTTTTGTGTTTGTTTAGCCCTTCTTTCAAACTGTGTAAGCCTTGTTCAGTTTTGTGTATGCCTTTATGCAAAATTTTTGCTCAATATTTTGCCTATTTGTTGTTGTTGTTAAGTGCCATCAAGTCGATTCCGACCCATAGCAACCCTGTATAGGGTTTCTGAGGAGCAGCTAGTGAGCTTGAACTGCCAACCTTGCAGTTCAAACGTCTTTGTAGTCTGGTACACTAACCCACAGCACCACACCAGGACTCCATTTGCCCATAGAATCCTTCAATATTGCAACCTGACATTTGAATTTTTCCCCTCAGTTCTTTTAGCTTGAGAAATGCTGTGTATATTCTTTTCTTTGGGATTTTTAACTCCAGCATTTTGCAAATTCCACTGTAATACTTTATTTTCTCCACTGTCCTTTCAAATTTTCTGTTCAGCTCTTGTACTTTATTTCTTCCAGGAGTTTTAGCTACTCATTGTTCAAGAGCAAGTTTCACAGTTTCTTCTAACATTCACTTTGGTCTTTTCTTTCTTTCCTGATGCAGTAATGGCTTTTTGCTTTCTTCATGTATGATGTTTGTGGTGTCATCTCACAACTCCTCTGGTCATCAGTCATTAGTGTTCAATGTATCCAATTTGTTCTTGAGAAAGTTTTTAAATTCAGGTGGGATATACTCAAGGTCGTATTTTGGCTCTCGTGAACTTGTTTTAATATTCTTCAGCTTCAGCCTGAACTTGCATATCAGTAGCTGATGGTCTCTTCCAGTTAGCCCCTGGCCTTGTTTTGGCTGATGATATTGAGCTTCTCTATCGTCTCGTCCCATCGATGTACTTAATTTGATTCCTGTGTATTCCATCCAGTGATTTTCAATTGTATAGTCATGGTTTATGTTGTTGAAAAAAGGTATTTGTAATTGAGTCACTGGTCTTGCAAAATTCCATCATGCAATATCTAGCATCATTTCTATTATGTAATTTTCAACTATCAGCATCTTCTTGTTACTTTCAGCATTGATATTCCAATAATCAGTAACTATCAATTAATTTTGATCATGTTTGAACAATTTCTGACTGAAGAAACTGGTAGAATTCTTTAATTTCTTCATCACTGACTTTGGTGGTTGGTGCACAAGTTTGAATAATAATTGCATTCACTAGTCTTTCTTGTAGGCATGTAGATATTATTCTATCACAGACAGCATTGTTCCTTATCATAGATCTTTAAAGGCTCTTTAAATAACAATTCAGTAACATTCCTCTTCAGTTTTTCATTCCCAGCATAGTAAACCATTATTACTGCCTAACTGAAAATGGCCAATACCTGTCCATTTTGGCTCAATAATGCCTATGATAGTGAACTTTATGCATTCAATTGTTTGAAGAATATTTCTACAATTAAATTTCATAAATTCCATGAAATAATGTATTATTAATGAATGTTTGCAGATTTTTTTTTTTTAATCATTTCAATCATGCTTGATCAGCAAATGAATGACCCAAAAGCTCTGCTCCATCCACATCATTAAGGTCCACTCCACTTTGAAGAGGCAGCTTTTCCTCAGTCATATTTTAAGTGCCTTCCAACATGAGGGGACCACCTTCTGGCACTATATTAGAAAATGTTTCTCTGATACTCATAAGGCTTTCAGGGGATAATCCCTCAGAAAAGGACCACATATTCCTTTTTCTTAAACTATTCTTGATCTGGAAGTTGTATAGAAATCTGTCTACCATGGGTAACCCTGTTGATATGTGAAACAATGGCAGCATAGCTTCAAGTATCACAGCAGCACACACATCACCATACTATAACAAATTGAGAGACACCTGCATTACATGATTTTAAAGCGAAAATTCCCAAAAGTTTAAAAAATTTGTTTTCTCCTTCACAAAATACAACAATGATCTATTCCTGGGCTAAATAAAAAGTATTCTACATGCTTACAGGGCTACTGAACTGTATTATAAAAGGAGCACTAAGTGTGGATGTAAAAGAAGCCTCAGACCTCAGAACAGTATGGTGGGTGCTGAGGACAGGGGTTTAATTACAGAGAGTATCTTCATATGTGCAGCACATAAGGGAGAAGAGATGTGCCAAGTTTTGCAAAGGGAGGAAGGAGCATAATATACCCAGATGGTCACTCTGGATGAGGCCCTAGAGAACACCAAAATAAAAGATGAAACTGCTGATATAACTGTTTTCTGTTCTATGAGCCTCCATCTAAGAAAGTTTACATAGAACCAATACACAGAATAAGATAAAGGAAGAATCAAAACGGAAACTGAAGTGTGAATATTTATAGCAAGTATTGGATAAAAAACAAAACAAAACAAAAACCTAAGAGTTGCCATAGAATCAATTCTGACTCATGGCAGCCCTTTGTGTTTCAGAGTAGAACTGAACACCATAAAGTTTTCTGATAAATGGAGAAAAGACTGAAGTTGTCAAAGAATTCATTTTGTTTGGATCCACTATCAATATTCATGGAAGCAGCAGTCAAGAAATCAAGCAATGTATTGCTTTAGGCAAATTTGCTTCACAAAACATCTGCAAAGTATTTAAGAGCAAAGTCAGTTTGAGGACTAAAATGCACTTCTCCCCAAGCCATGGTATTTTCAATAGCTTCATATACATGTGAAAGTTGGACTATAAGTAAGGATGATAATAGAAGAGTTGATGCATTTGAGTTAAGATGTTGGAGCTGAATATTAAAGTACCATGGACAGCCAGAAGAACAAACAAATCTGTGTTGGAAACAGTACAGTTAGAATGCTTCTTGGAAGTTAGGAAGGCCAGACTTACTCTCTTATACTTCAGATACATTATCAGGAGGGACCACTCCCTGAATAAGGACACCATGCCTGGTAAACCGGAAGGTCAGCAAAAAAGAGCAAGATGCCCAGTAAGAGGAGGAAGCAATGGACCAAAACATAATGATTGTGAGGTTGGTAGCCACACAAATGTTTTTTTCTGTTGTACATAAGGTCACTATGACTTGGAACTGATTAGATGGTACCTAACAACAGTATTATTTTAACTGAAGTCCTGGTAGAAAGTTGAAGGATAAGCACTACATTGCTAGCCACAAGATCAGCAGTTCAAATCCACCAACCTCACCTTGGGAACCCTTTACGTGGTCACTATGAGTTGGAACCAAGTCAATGGCATTTAACAACAACAATTATCTGAACTATCTCAGAGCCTTTCTCCCAGGCTGAAACTGCTAGATCACTTGCTTTTAAATCTTATTGAGGAATGCACTCTCCATAACCATTTCTCTGAGTAAAGTGAAATAAATGAGGGCTCTTTATGCCAGTCCTTCAAAAAGCCACCAGACATTTCAAAACAAAGGACCCCAATTCATTCTGACACAAAGAACCTACAATGGATCTTCAAGACTGCCATCAAGATGGGAAAAGAGTAATGGGTTTTTGCTATTATCCTTGTTGTTAAGTATAGTCAAGGCAATTCTGACTCATAGTGACCACGTATGGGATTTCCAAGTAGTGGATGTTGGGTTTGAACCACTGACCTTGTGGTCAGCAGTCCAGTGAATGACTTAAATATCACAAAGTCCATTGGCTTGGTTTCAGTCACCTTTTTGCTCTTTGAACAAGCATTATTCAACTTGGTTTACTGTAAATCTTTCAACTTGGTTCTGATAAGCCTTTTAGTAGTTTCCAGAGTTTTGAAAAGTTCTATTCTAACAATTTTTGTCAGGGTTTTTTGTTTTTATGGAGGAAGAACATTTGAGTTATCTATTTTTATTTTTGCTACCTTCAACCTGATCCCCAATTTCAAGCATACAAAAAGGATTCAATCCTAATTGAGGAATACTTTCAGTCAATTAGCACTACTTCCTTTACCCTAAAGAATAAAGGAATCTCCTAAAGTACAAACATTAATCACCATGTATCATTGCTTCTTCAAACCCACTATACCACAACTGAAGATGCTGACAATAATCCTTACAGATGACACTAAATGTTAAGTTTAACATAAAGAATCTGTGATTGGGATCAAAATCACCCCTATAACATGAAAGACAAGTTTTACAATGCACACAGCTGGTATTTGGAAATTTTAATGTACTTGACATTTCGAATAACACCATTTCCAAAAGGTAAAGAAAATAACTTGAATGCATAGAAAGGTCATGCCATCGATTACTGATGAAGGCTGATATGAGTGTACTGACATATTGGGAAGTGGGGGAAGATTCTCTGTTCACTTTTTGTATAAGTTTATGGACACAGAGAGATGTTTCTTTTATTTAATTTAAAGGCATTTCATTTGTGTTATATAAAAAAGTTGAAAATTACAAAGAAACTATAGTTCCAATCCAATGCTTTAATTTCTATTCATTTTTAAATTCCATACATTCAATTAATTGAAAAAACAAAACAAAAAACACTCAGAAATCAGCAAATTACCTTGAATGTAGTTCAGTACTTCCATTATTATATTTGCTTCCTCTTTCCCAAACACCAAAGTCAGGCACTCGGTAAACTCTTTCTACACAGAACACAAGGTTTTGAATGAAAGTGACCTGAAAGAAAGGAAATAAAAGGTAAATATAAAAGGAATAACAGATGCTTACATATTGATGAGGACAACTATATACCACTGAATTTCTATATTATAAGAAAGGAATTGAAGAAATTTTTGGAAAAATTCTGTTATTTCATTTTAATTTTCCACAAACTTTTTGAAGGCCTCTCATATTTGGCACAACCATATTTTGTAGTGTGTTAACATTTTTGTGAGTATCATTTACTAAATATACCTTCTATAGCTGGTGTTTTTAATATACAGACAAAAGTAAGAGCCTAATAGAATACTGTCACTGGA
>NW_006408722.1:2392113-2397690 GCF_000296735.1 Chrysochloris asiatica | reverse complement strand
AATTATGTAATATCTGAGATCCAAAATGACCTTATAAAATATTAAGTTCAAAATTTTGTAAATATAAGAAATTCCTATAATTTATTCTTTGAGAAATTGTTATTCCTCATGCCTCCTTCACCACTCATCTGTCAGTTTTTTGTACTATGGTGGCGGTTTCCAATTTATGCTGAAATTTGAAACACCAGCAGGGTCACCCTTGGTAGATAAATTTCAACTAAGCTTCCAGACTAACTCAGACTAGGAATAAGAAGAGGCCAGCTACTTCAGAATGTTCACCTACTGAAAACCTTATGAATAGCAATGGAACATCAGAATATTGAATATTGAAACTATAAATAGTACCAGAATACTGTCACATATAGTGCTAGAAGATGAGCGCCTCAGGTTGGAAGGCACTCAAAATATGACTGGGGAAGAGCTGCCTCCTCAAAGTAGAGCTGACTGTGATGATACGAATGGAGCAATGTTGTTGGGACCTTCATTTTCTAATAGAGCACAAGTCAAAATAAGGAGAAAAGGCTGTAATATCCATTAATAATTAGAACATAGGCTGTATGAAGTATGGATCAAGGAAACTTTGAAGTTGTCAAAAATGAAATGGAATACTTAAAGATCACTAGGCCTTAGTGAGCTGAAATTCACTGATTATAGCCATTTTGAATCTAACAAGTTCAGTTTATTATACCAAGAATGACAAATGGTTCAGGAATTGTGCCACATTCGTTATCAAAACGAACATTTCAAGATCTGTAGTAGTATAACATCCATATACCTACAAGGAAGACCAGTTAACGCAACTATTATTTACTGTTATAAATTTACACACCAACCACTAAAGCCAATGATGATGAAATTGAAGAATTCTACCAACTTCGGGCTGAAATTGATCAAACATGCAATCAAGATGCATTGCAAAGGTTGACACCAAAGCGGAAGCATCAGTAATTGGCAAATATGGCCTTAGTGATAGAAACGATACTAGAGACTGCATGATAGAATTGTGCAAAAACAATGCACAATACACTATACACATGGACCTCACCAATGAATACAGAGAAGTCAAATTGACTACATCTGTGGAAAGAGATAATTAAAAACTCCATATCATCAGTCAAAACAAGGCCAGGGGCAGACTGTGGAACAGACTATCAATTAGTATGCAAGTTCAGACTGAAGCTGAAGAAAATGAAAACAAGTCTACAAGAACCAACATATGACTTTGAACATATCCCACCTGAATTTAGAGATAATCTCAAGAACAGATTTCAGGCATTAGACACTAAAGACCAAAGACCAGAAAAGTTGTAGGATGACATCAAGAGCATACAGGAAAAAAACAACAAGTTATTAAGAAGACAAGAAATATAGACCAAAATGGATATCAGAAGAAACTCTCAAACTTGCTCTCCAGAGTAGAGATGCTAAAACAAATAGAAGCAATGAAGTAAAACAGAAAATTTCAAAATGCAGCTCAAGATAAAGTTAACTATTAACTGCAATATAGAAAATCAAAAGGGAAGAATATGTTCAACATTTCTCAAGCTGAAAGAGCTTAAAGGCAAAAATCCAAGCCTCCATTTGCAATATTGAAGATTGACATAGACAAAGTATTGAATGATGTAGAAAGCATCAAAATAAGATGAGTCACTGTATCCAAAAAAAAGGTTGTTGCTCAACCACTTCAAGACGTAACATATGCTCAAAAGTGAATGGTACTGAAGGAAGAAGTCCAAGGTGCACTGAAGACATTGGCAAAGAACAAGGCTCTGGAAATTGATGGAATGCATATAGATATCTTTTAACAAATGGATGCAGCACTGGATGCACTAACTCATCTATGCCAAGAAATCTGGAAGACAGATACCTGGCAAACCAATAAAAACAGATCCATTTTTATGCTCATTCCAAAGAGAGGTGATCCAAAAGAATGCAGAAATCATTGGACATTATCATTAATATCACACACAAGTAAAATGTTGCTAACGATAATTTTTAAATGGCTCCAACAGTACAATGACTGGGTACAGCCAGAGTTTCAAGTCGTAGTCATACAAGAACATGGAATGACGGATATCATTGCTGACATCAGATGGATCCTGGCTTAAAGCAAATAATACCAAAAAGATGTTCACTTGTGATATACTCAATAAGCAAAGGATTTTCACAAGCTATGGTCAACACTGCAGAGAATGAAAATTCTGCTACACTTCACTGTACTCATGAGGAACCCGTACATAGACAAGAGGCTGTCATTAGAACAGAACAAGGGGACAATGAATGGTTTAAAATCAGGAAAGGTATGTAACAAGGTTGTATTCTTTCATCAGGTTAATTTAATCTGTGGAGTCCTGGTGTGGTGCCATAGATAAGCACTTGACCTTAAGGTCGGTTTAGTACGGTAGGCACTTGACCTTAAGGTCGGTTTTAATTGCAAGGTTGGTGGTTCAAACACAGCAGCTGGTCCTAATAAATCCTGTACGGGGTAGCTATGGTAGGAACCGACTCGATAGCACTTAACATTCAATCTGTATGATGAGCAAATTATATGAAAAGTTGGATTACATGAAGAACATGGCATCATAATTAGAGAAGACTCATTAACAACCTGTTATATCCTTGCTTGCTGAAAGCAAAGAGGACTTCAAATATTTACTGATGAAGATCAAAGACCATAGCCTTTGGAATGGATTGCATCTCAATGTAAAGAAAACAAAAATTCTCACAACTGGACCAATAGAGCATCATGATATATGGAGAAAAGATTAAAATTGACAA
This sequence comes from Chrysochloris asiatica, assembly GCF_000296735.1. Classification (NCBI taxonomy): domain Eukaryota; kingdom Metazoa; phylum Chordata; class Mammalia; order Afrosoricida; family Chrysochloridae; genus Chrysochloris; species Chrysochloris asiatica. The sequence goes on along the minus strand of NW_006408722.1, from coordinate 2,394,912 downwards.
AGACTTCATTTTACTTGGACCCACTATTAACACTGGTGGAAGCAGCTGTCAAGAAATCAAATGATGTATTGCATTAAGCAAATCTGCTGCAAAGGACCTCTTTAAATTGTCCAAGAACAAAGAAGTCAGTATGAAGATGGATCCAAGCCAGGGTATTTTCAATAGCCTCATATGCATGTGAAAGTTAGTGAATAAGGAAGACTATAGAAGAATTGATGCATTTGAGTTACGGTGTTGGAAAACAATATTAAAAGTACCATCAACTGCCATAAGAAAAAACAAATCTATGTTGGAAGAAGCACAGCCAGAATTCTTATCATAAGCCAGGTTTGTGAGATGTCATTTCTCATACTTCATACACACTATCAGGAGGGACCAGTCCATGGATAAGGACATCATGGGCAGCACAGTGGCCTCAAGTGTAAGGACTGTAAGGATGATGTAGGACCACACAGTGTTTCGTTTTACTATGCATAGTGTCACTATTTTTTAGAACTGACTAGATAACACCTAACACCACCACCAACAACAACCTCTTGCTTCTTCATGGAAACAACCATCAAGAAATTAAAGACATGGAGGTGGAGCTTAATGGTGGAATAGGGGAAGTGTCATGCAGACATCTGCCAGCAATAACACAGAATGCCAGACAAAGCAGGTTCAGGGGATGGTCCCAAAACTCTGAAATACATATAAAGGAATATTCAGGAAGTTGGAAGGCTTACAGCCAGTGGAATTTGTAGCAGAATCAAGAACAGTGATGTTTTATGACCTGCAGCTCCTGCAGTAGCCATTTTGGGCGTGATGGACAGGGTGAAGGATCAGAGGAGCACTCCCACTGCAGATGTCATCTGACTGATCCTTGGAGATAAAGGTGTGGACATTCTTTTTTATTTTCTGTTCATTGATCTCTCACTGTCTGTGCACCTCCACTGTGATGACCAGAGGGGGTGCCTGAAGGGTCAACACTGCCACACCCCTGAATATGGAACTGCTCAGAAAAACCACTAAGAAGGGAGAAGACACTGATTAAAACCAAATAGTCTCCCAAAACAGCTATGCGGCCCTCATCTATTTATCACTATGAAAAAGTCCTGAACAGGGTTGTTGAGTGGAAGAGATACAGATTAAAAAGGAAACAGGATACAAATTAAATCCTAGGTTAGATCATAAGGAGTAACAGTAACATCTTGAAATTTCTCAGTCTTGAAGACAAGAAGCCAAGAGAGAGCTGTTAAAAGTCATACTCAGATTTTGCTACAGACTTTTTTCCCCCTGTGATTATAGACTATAGTATTTAATTTTTTTTTTTTTTTTTCTGTAGCTGTTTTGGTGTTGGTCCACCTTATATCTTCAGGGAACTCTTTCTCTCCCTACGTTACCCAAGAAGAGACAGCAATTGGGGTCATATAGCCAAGCTACCATCACACGCTATAAAATCCCACCATCCAGGCAAAAGCCAATATCAGCTGCTAAACACGAGAGACAGCCAACACCTGCTACAGTTACTCTGATTTAATAATAAAAGTGAAAAGGTAAGCCCATATCCTGATCACATCTACATGTAGGCAATCATTAAGCATAATAATACATCAACATAATTCACCTAATTATTGATATCACACCTAATTATTGAAGATGCCCAAGAAACAGCTGATCATATCAGCCCATGTACGGAAACAAGATAGAGTAACTGAGAAAATGAACTGAGGATAAACCTAGACTTCCTACTGGAAGGAGGGCAAGTTTAGAAATGCCTGAGAAGGAATTCAGGAAAATGATACTGAGATGCATTCAAATGCTCCAGAGAAAAATAAGGAAGAAGTTAGGAGTGTGCTACAGGAACAATCAAATAAGATAGATGGAGCATTGGAAACAATTCAAAACCTGCAAAAAGAGGTCCAAATGATTTAATAATAAAGTATCAGAAATGGACAATACACTGAAAGGGCAAAGGAGAAGAAATGAAAAGATGGAAGCCAGAACCAGCAAGCTGGAAGACAAATGTCTCAATACTGCTAAAATAGAAGAGCAAGCAGAAAAAAGGATTAAAAAATCTGAAGAAAGTTTAAGATTCATGTGGGAGAACATAAGAGGAATAAATGAAGAATTATTGGCATTCCAGAACTGAAAAAATCACAGAAGTCCAAAGACGAGATAGTTGAAGAGCTTCTGGAAGAACATTTCCCTAACATTCTGAAAAACCAAAAGATAAGCATTCAGGAAGATCAACAAATCCCAGGAAGCATAGACCCCAAAAGAAAATCACTAAGACATATCATAATAAAGATCTCCATAATCAAAGATAAGGAAAGCAAATCAGATTAAGCTCAGATCTCTCAACAGAAACCATGCAGGCAAGAAGGCAATGGGAGACCTATATTAAAACCGAAAGAAAAAAAAAAAAAGCCAACCAATAATCCTTTATCCAGCAAAGCTATAGATCAAATATGATGGTGCAATCAAAACTTATTCCAGGATAAACAGAAGGTAAGGGATATTGCCAAAGCCAACCCTGTACTACAAAACTCCTAAAAGGAGTTCTGTTGTCTGTTAGTCTCTTGTCTGATATGTCATTGCAAAAGACATTTTTCCATTTACTCTTTTGGTGAAATCTTTTGATGCACATACGTTTCTAATTTTTAGTATGTCCCAATCATTATTTTGTCTTCTTTTGTTTGTGTAATTTTCACAATGTTTGATAGTCTGTGTGTGCCCTGTATTGTTGTTGGTTGTTGTTGTTGTTGTTAAGTGCCGTCGAGTCGGTTCCGACCCATAGCGACCCTGTACAGGGTTTCC
>NW_006408722.1:2388756-2390778 GCF_000296735.1 Chrysochloris asiatica | reverse complement strand
TTTAATTTCACTATCTTACCTTATAGGTCTGACTAAGACTTTCAACATAATAGGAGTGTTCATAAAGGACATCCTTGTCTAGTTCCTATTCATAAAGTGAAGGCTTCCAGTTTCTCTCCATTGAGGATATTGGTTGTTGGTTTGGTATGGTGGTGGTGTGCTGTGGAGTCACTTCTGAATCACAGTGAACCTGTATAGGGTTTCTGAGGCTGTAACTCTTTATGGAGCAGAAAGCCTCATCTTTCTCCCACGGAAGAGCTGGTAATTTTGAACTTATCTTTATCTTTAAGCTCACTAATTAAGGCTTCCATTGATTAAAAATCTACATCTTTGTCCTTTCAATATATGTACATCACTGAATTCTAAGTATTGATCTTCTGGATTTCTATTTGCAGATTTTATATCAATTTTGCAATTTTCATTTATTTTGTCCACTTGATCTTGTACTGTTTTCCTGAATTCTTTGAAAATTTTTTTTGTGTTCTTGCTTTCCTTGATCTTTCTCTAAATCCACTAAAGGTACCAAAATATCATTCTTTGGATTTCTTTCTCAGGTAGTACAAATACCCTTTTTCCCTCAGAAACATTTTCTGTCTCTGCATCTTGGACATTTATTTGAGCCACTTTTGTTTCTTTGTGTGACTGGAAATTGTCTGTTGTCTCTGAGACATTTGTATTTAATTGAAGGTTGTAGGTTGGTGTCTTCTTAGGCTTTCATTAACCACCTCCTAGTGGATGTAATTAGAGAATGGAAGTCTGTGTAGTTTTCAATTCGTCATTCATGAAATTCAGTTTAGGGTCTGACAGCTGTTGTTGGCTGTTGTTCACCATTAATCAGGTAGCATAGGAGACAGCAGACACCTGGTGTAGCACCAGCTACTCCCTGGGAACTCTGGATAGAGTCACTCTGAGTCAGAATCCATTTTACAGCACTTAACAACACAGCTGTTCCATGGGAGAAAGATGAGGCTTTCTGCTCCTGTAAAAACTTACTGCCTTGGAAATCCTGTACAGGGTCTCTATGGGTCAGAACCGACTCCAGGCACATAACCACCAACCATCAACAACAACACAGGAGATAGTACTGGCTCTTGCCAGTGGGTAGAGCTGATGAGAGTATGATGGCTGGATGGATAGAGTTGATGCATAGGACAGTAAGAGAAAACGAACTACACAGCCACCCAGGAAAACTAAACAAACAGCAACAAAGTAAGAAAACAATAAAAGAGAAAAATGTAAAAATACAGACAGCAAAAAGAAAAAAATATAATAAAGAGGAACAGCAAAATAATGCTACAAAAAATAAGAAATTTGTATTAAACACTAAATAAAGCTAGGGAGAAGGAAGATGAAAAGAGAAAGAAACTAGAGAAAAGCAAAGAAAAAAAATAGAAAGAAGAAGGGGTGAAGAGAAACAGAAGTACAAAAAATAACAGCAGAGATAAAAAGGATCAAAATCAAAGAAATAGAAATGGGTGGATGAAAACAGAATAAACAAAAATAACAAAAGGGACCCAGAGAGAAGAAACCTCTGGGAGATTTCTGCTAGCCAAGAGCTCATGAGTTGGGTTGGGGAGGGATGAGAGAGCAGTGTTACTGGCCCAGGTAGAGTTCAGGCGCCCGACCCAAAAACAGTTCATGTAGAAACTTTTAATAGCTGGATTTAGTGTCTGTCAGGACCAGAGGGCAGCTAAAGGCAGGCTGGCTGGTTATGAACTGCCTACTAATCTAGGGCTGGCTTGGCAGCTCCATGGATTCTGTAGTTCTAAAGCAAAGCCAAGGCAGCGCAGAGGACACCTGCCTTATAGTAGTTGTGTTTTACAACTATGTGGCTTCCAGAAAACAGAAGCTATATTGTGGGTGTATGAGGCTAGAGGCTAGCCACATCTCTGGTCACTAGAGGAGTGTGAAAAACAAAAAAGAATCAAACATTTCCAGTGGATATTCACCATGTGCATCTGCTACAATTCTCTGGTAGCGTAGTGGTTACGAATTGGGCTGCGAACCTTAAGGTCAGCAGTT
>NW_006408722.1:2362385-2363957 GCF_000296735.1 Chrysochloris asiatica | reverse complement strand
ATACTCAACCTTGGAACAACAGGGCTCTGTGATACAGGGATCAAGGCATAGTCTCAAGAGGGGAAATAATGTTAAGATATTTGACTGACTTATGAATATTGGTTTCCCTTGCCTACTATTGTAAAATAGACATTTGAGAGGCGTAGAAAGGAATGTCAGGAGATATGCTTACAGAAAGCTTGTAAGCCCGTCTTCAGCTTACAAATGATTGAAATACCTAAAATGGATTCTAGAACTTGCATAGTCAAAAATAGGCTTCTTGAGGAGTCTTTTCAGTGTAGAAGACTTGAGGTGGAATTCTGAGGTCCATCTAGAACCTTCTGAGGTGGGGCATCCCCACTAGAAAGGACAAGCAGACAAGCCTAAACAGCTAAAGCTATACAAGATACATCTTGAAAGAAATATCTGCAAGAAACATCCAAAACAAAAATGGAAGTATGATTGACTACTATAAAAACAAGTAAGTTGTTCTCCGGAGAGCCATCAAGGCAAGCAATCACGTTCCTTGAGGATAAACCCCCTCCAAGACTGAAAGTGAAATGGAACACATGAGTCGGCATACAAGCTTGCTGGTGACCACACTGGTCTCCTGGTGAGTGGAAGGGGGGAAAGGTAGCAATGAAGAAAAGGACTGAGTTAAACCATGTTCCATAGACTTTCATTGACCTGGAGAAACAAGAGAGAAGAGGAAGGGCTGGTTGGTCCGAAGCATGATGAGACCTGGGGACTCCTGAGCCCATGGACAAGGATATAGCCACAGAGGGCTAGATCTGAGAGTGAAGCATCCAGCTGATATGAAGTGCGGGGAGACACACAAGAACACCCAAACTTGAAGATAGTATCCATTTGACATAGCCTCGATGGCTTGATAATCAGAACACGACTAGAGGAAGGTTAAAAAAAATGCAATTTTTGGTATTTCTATGAGCTCATAGAAATGAGTGTAAATTGCTACAATTTGATGAACTTGACCTATGCTTACCGATGCAGTTGCTCAAAATAATAAGACAGAGGGAAGGAGCTGTCACATCAAGCGAAGGGAATGGAACAAACACTGTTGAATGACGATACACAAAGGAGATTGTATACAGGGATAGATAGGGATGGCAACTTAGGCATTGACTACCTAAAATGAGGGGCAATAAAGGCACAAAGTGACTGACTTACAAGTTTTCAAGAGGGATTTTAGTTTAAGAGTGTGTGGGGAAAGGTAGAGTCCCTAATGAATAGTTTCCATCTTGTCTAGAGGGATCTGGTGAAAAGAGATGGGGGTAAGATTCTTATGATTCAGTAGTGAGAAACTGTTACCGTGACTAATTGTAACTGTCATAACTGTAAAGGTAGAGTTTTGTAACAAAAAAAAAAGGGAGTAGTTAATCTTACAGTACAGAAACAGAGGACCCCTAGGGCCATCAAGAGAGAAGAGCAAAAGTGGAGTGCAGGACCCTATCAGGAGAAGCAGAGATGAGAAGATGGAGAGAGGGAGCAGCTGAAAACTCTGGACTCACGGAAAGAGAGGGACTGGAGACAGGCTTGCAGAATGTGCCCTTTGGTTGTTTAAATTATTATATA
>NW_006408722.1:2349967-2360995 GCF_000296735.1 Chrysochloris asiatica | reverse complement strand
AAAGATGTCAGTTTGAGGACTAAGGTGTGCTAGACTCAAGCCATGGCATTTTCAATAACTACATATGCATGTGAAAGTTGGACAGTGAATAATGAAGACCACAGATGAACTGATGCATTTGAGTTATCATGTTGGAGGAGACTATTAAAAGTACCATGAACTTCCAAAAGAACAAATAAATCTGTGTTGGAGAATTATAGTCAGAATGCTGTTTGGAAGCCAGGATGGCCACAGTTTGTCACTCATGCATCAGACATATTATCACGAGGGACCAGTTCTTAGATAAGGACATCCTGCTTGGTAAAGTGGAGGACCAGCGAAAAAGAGATGGATTGGCACAGTGGCAGCAACAATGGGCTCAAGCATAGCAAATATTGTGAGTTTGGCGCAGGACAGGGCAGTGTTTTGTTCTGTTGTGCATAGGGTTACTATGAGTCGGTATCCACTTGATGGCACCTACAAAGGAGCACTTAGGCTGTGCTTCTTCCAAAACTGATTTGTTTGTTCTTCTAGCAGTCCATGGTACTTTCAATATTCTTTTCCAAACACCATATATCAAATGCATCAGTTCTTCTAGTCTTTTTTATTCACAGTCAACTTTCTCATGCATATGAAGTTATTGAAAATATCATGGCTTTTCTAGTAAAGTCTTGTTCTACCACTTCACCTAGCTAAGACACTTTGGATATGAAGCTAAACGGGACAATTTTATGGATAACGAAAACATTGATGACTCATTCAAGTCTGAATGAGTTGCCTATCTTATTCCCCAGTTTCACCATAGTTTCTCACACATAGTAGGTACTCAGTAAATATTTGTTGAATGGATATGGTGTATATATTTATACATCTGTTTTTTGCATTATTGAGGAAAATGTTTTGGAAGTCATTCCTGTCCTATTACAGTTATAATTTATGTTAAAATCCAAGAATAATAAAATTACATAATGCAAGTCTTCAACCCCCTACTATAGTGTACCCAGCTTTGTCCTCAAATGTTAAGAAAATTTGTCGTTTGGACAGAGTTATACTTTGAACTGTACTACCCTGCAACTGGAGACAAGTTCAAGTCTAAAGAGCTTTCATCCAGGGATTGAGGATTGAGGGTTATTATACTTTTAGTCCTAATGGTAAAGTTTTAGTGGATTTTTAGAATATGAATTGTAAAAACATGCACTTAATTATAAATCAGTAATTTTAAAATGCCTCTTTCCTATCAAATTTATGTATATACTACATAACATTAGGAGGTAGTTAGTTGAAATCATTTTGCTCATAGTTATACAGATTTGCATATTTTCATCTATTCCTAAAAATTTGACCATATATTATTTTTTATAAATGTACATTTTATATTTTCATTTGCATTGTTTGATTGTTTTTCCCACTTTCTAATTTAAAAAAATTTGTAATCTTTGACTTTTGAAGTAAACTGTTGAAAACCGTCCAACTGTGGTGGTAGGAAATGCAGATAATTTGCTACATTGTCACCGGGATGCATGTGTCTTCTGTTGGGACTTATTCAGACATGTTTTTTTCGAAATTTATATAGTCAGTCTAAAATAGTACAAAGCCATAACTTTTTCCTACCTGTAGTAATATTTGGAGCCTGGTGAGGTGCTGTGGGTTAATGTGCTAGACTGCAAAGCTAGTTTGAACTTCAAGGTCGGTGGTTCAAGCTCACCAGTCACACCTCAGAAACCCTATACAGGGTTACTATGGGCTGGAACAGACTTAGTAATATTTAGGGAATGCTGTGGCTCTGTAGGATACGCATTAGATTGCTAACCACAAGGTCGACAGTCTGAGCCCAAAAACTGTTCTACAGGAAAAAGATGAGGCTGTCTACTCCTGTAAAGATTTATAGCCTCAGAAATCCTATACAGGATCGCTGTAAATTGGAACCAATCTGACAGAATTTTACAACCACAACAGTAAAGTGGAGAGTCAGTGAAAAAGAAGCAGCCCCCAATGTGATGGACTGACACAATGGCAGCCAACAATTGGTTTGAACATACAATTGTGAAGATGGCACAGGACCAGGCAGTGTTGCACACTGTTATACATAGGGTTGCTATGAGTAGGAGCTAATTCAAACACACCTAACAACCATGAAAACATTAAAGAGCCCTGGTAATGCTGTGGGTTATACATTGAACTGTTAATCAAAAGGCTGGTGGTTCAAACCCACCAGCTACTCAGTGGAAAAACGATGAGGCTGAGTTCCCATAAAGATTTAAAGTCTCAGAAAAATCTATATGAAGTAGCTCTGAGTTGTAATGGCAGTGGGTTTGTTTTTTCTGGGTAATAAAATCTTTAGGCCAAAAGGCAATCATTTGAAGACAAGCAGAAGATACTTCATAGTTTAAATACAGAAAAAAATGTGTGCCAGGGTTGTATCCTTTCACCATACTTATTCAACCTGTATGCTGAGCAAATAATCCCAGAAGTTGAACTATATGAAGAAGAACATGGCATTAGGATTGGAGGGAGGCTCATGAACAACCTGCAATATGCAGAAGACAAAATTTGAATTGTTGAAAAAGAGGACTTGAAACACTTACTGATGAATATAAAAGAATACAACCCTCAAAATGGTTTATGACTCAAGAAAAAAAGAGCCTCACAACTGGACCAACAAACAAGATTATGATTTCATTTTACTTGGTTGCACTATCAATGCTTATGGAATCAGCAGTTAAGAAATCAAATGATATATTGTACTGGCAAATCTACTGTAGAAGATCTCTTTAAAGTGTAAACAAACAAACATATCACTTTGAGGACTAAGGTGCTCCTGACCCAAGACATGGTACTGGAGTCCTGATGCAGTGCTGCAGTATAATGAACTGGACCATAAGGTTAGCTTGGCTAGCCGTTCAAATCCACTAGCCGCTCCTCAGAAACCCTATACAGGGTCGCTATGGATTAGAACCAGCTCGATGCCACTTAACAACAGCAAAATGCCTAATAAGTATGTGGGAGTCCTGGTGTGATGCTATATGATAAGCAGTCAACCACAAGATCTGTTTGAACTTCAAGGCTGGCAGTTCAAACTTATCCTCAGAAACCCCACAGAGTTGCTATGGGTCAGAACAAACTCAATGGCACCGAACAATAACAACAATATACATGTGAAAGCTGGACAATGAATAAGGAAGACCAGGGAAGAATTGATGCACTTGTAAACAACATAGAATGATCCCTTGTTGTTGTTGTTATGTGCCATCGAGTCGGTTCCGACCCATAGCGACCCTGTATAGGGTTTCCTAGGGTGTAAATCTTTACGGGAGTAGAAAGCCTCATCTTTCTCCCGCGGAGTGGCTGGTAGTTTCGAACCGCTGACCTTAAGGTTCGCAGCCCGATTCGTAACCACTACGCTACCAGAGCTCCTTAGAATGATCCCTAGGCAGTGAGAATGGAAAGACTTGGGTTCATGAACTTTTTCTTTTTCTTTTTTTTTTAGTTCAACTTTTTATTGTGAACTGAGTGTTTACAGAGCAGATCATCATTTTTACATTCAACAACTCACACACTTTGTCTTATCTCAATGATTGCAATCCCCTGAATGTAACATTACTCATCCTACTTCTTCCCCAGGTTCTTGTTTCCATTCTGCCTTTATTCCCAACCCTTCTGAATTTTGTCTTTGGATAAATGTTGCCCTTTTGATCTTGAATGGTTGTCCATTCTATGGTGTTCGTACCTTAGCAGTGTTGTTGTTCTGCTCATGCTTGACTGAATATTAAGCCACATAGGCGAGTTCAGTTCCAAGCCTGAGGCGTTCCACCGGAGTCAATCTATTAAAAACCTGGTCTTTTTTATGATTTTGAGTTTTGTACCACATTTCCTCACACTCAATCTAGAACCTTCTACTGTGATTCCTTTCAGTTCAATTGATAGTGGTTGCTGGGCACCATCTAATTCTTCTGACCTCAGGGCATGGAGACTGACTGATGTTTACATAGTCCCTTAGTCCATGGTGTAACTGTCTTCAATTTTCATTACTCTTTTTTCTTCCAGACAGAGAGAAACCAATAGTTGTACCAATAATGGTTCATGACTGTTCATGAACCATTAAGATTCCAGTTGCTACTCATCAATGTAAGATATTGTCTCTGCAGACTATATCATCCCAACTGACCATGGTGTCCTTTGACAGTATGATCCTGGATCCCAGGCACAGCAACTCATTCTTCAAGGTGTTCTGTAATGTCTACAATGTTTACATAACTTTGCTCCCTATATGCTCCCCCATATTCATGTCTAAGTTTGCAGCAAAAGTAAATACCCATTTACAAACATCCTCTGTCAAACCTTTATGTAGTTATGGGTTTATTCCCATCTTCACATAGGTTCAGCCTATTTATCTATCCAGGTATCCACTGTAGGATTGTGTATATAACAGTATTACTTCTTTTAACATTTGCATTCCTCCACATCTTTCCCTGTCTTCATCATTCTTCTGCCTTTCGCATCACACAATTTAACACATATACCCTTCAAAGAGTAAATTATTCCCCCATTCCCTCCTACTCCTAATAACTATCAAGCAACATTTGTTTTAGTGTGAAAACCTTTTCTTGACTTTTTATAGTAGTGATATCATACATTATTTGTCCTTCTGTTTTTAACTAATTTCACTCAGCATAGTATCTGCCAGGCTCATCCATGTTATGATGTGTTTTGCAGATTCATCATTATTCTTCACCATTGCATAATATTCCATTGTGTGTATTTACCAAACTTTGCTTATCCACGTGAGATTGACAGACATTTAAGTTGATTGCATCTTTTTGCTATTGTGAATACTGCTGTGATGAATAAAATTCATCCTGTCTGTGATAGGATAATATCCATATGTCTACAAGGAAGACCAAAAGGATACAACTATTATTCAAGTATGTACACTAACCACTAAAGCCAAAGATGAAGAAATTGAAGATATTTACCAACTTCTTCCATTTGAAATTAAGATGCATTGATAATTACTGGTGATGGGAAGTGAAAACTGGAAAACAAAGAGGCAGGATCAGTAGTTGCAAAATGTGGCCTTGATGACAGAAATGATGTTGTTGTTGTTGAGTGCCACTGAGTTGGTTCCTAATTATAGCAAACCTTATCTACAGTTTCTGAGGAGCAAGTGGTGAGACTGAACGGCTGGCCTTGTGGTTCAAACCAACATCCCAGTCCTGTGCTTTATTCTATAGTCCACAGATAGTATAATAGATTGTTGTCTGCAAAACCCTGACTTCTTCATTGCAAATACCTATCTATCTATAGGTTTGGTAATGATGTCCTCTTTTCAGTTTCTGACACTGAAACTTTATGCCATCTCTCTTTTTTTGTGACTGTTTTCACTTGGGTGTTTTCTGTTTCATTAACCATTTAAAGACACAGTTTTCAGTTTTTTAAAGAATATTTTTTCTTATTCATTTCTGCTCATAATGTTCCCCCTTTCTTCTGCTCTTACTGCATTTAAATAGTTTTATTCCATAGTTTTATGATTGTTGAGCTGTGAGTTAAGAAACACTATAATTACTGTTATGATTTATTATCTTGACCAATGAGTTACTTAGAAACGTATTTCTTAGGTTATAAATATTTATGGATTTTTACTAATACACTGGTTTCCAATTTAAACCTATAATTTTCAGAGAACATACTGTATATCGTTTCAATTTATTAAGAATTTTTAAATTGGTAAATTTATTTCTTCATTTTAGTTCAGATTTGGAGGTGTGCACGTTTATGTGCTATGTGCATGTGAGTGAGTATATATATATAGAGAGAGAGAGAGAGAGTCCTGGTTTGGTGCTGTGGGTTCATGCGCCAAACTGCCAAGCCATTTGAACTGCAAGGTTGGCAGTTCAAGTTCACCAGCTGCTCCTCTGAAACCCTACACAGGGTCACTATGGGTTGGAACCGACTCGACAGCACTTAACAACATATATATATATATGCTCTTATATATAAAATTAAATGCATATAATTTGGACTTATGTTTTTTTGTTGAGGTGACACATTTATCATTAGTAAATGTCCATTTTAATTCCTATGAAATTCTTGCTCACATTTTACTTCATAGAAACAATTTTTTTTGGCATTGGTTTGTTTGCTTCTTTTATTTTCAATCTCTGTGTCTCTTTAGTTCTAAAGTGCCATCCTTGATAAGTATCATAAGGTTCTTGTTTTAAAAACTCAAGTCTGGTAATCCTTTTCACTTTCAAAACTGTGTTCGCTGAAGAACCACTGAATGGATCCATATCCTCTTCTGAATCCAGCTTGAATTTCTGGCAGCTCCACCATTTACAAACTATCTTCAGCAAAATTTTACTTCCACTTGTTATTAATGATATTGTTGGAAAATTTCTGCATTATGTTTGGTCACCTTTCTTTAGACTGGGCACAAATATGAATCTCCTTTAATCAACAGACCCGGTAGCTGTCCTCCATTTTGTGGCACAGACAAGTGAGTACCCTACCTCCAGAACTTGCTTGTGACATTCACAATTCAAGAAGTTCAAATACTCTTTCCAAATTGCTATCATTTTTGTTTCTTGAAATATCTTAATTGGTATTCCATTAATTCCTGGAACCTTTTTTTTGCCAATTCCTTCAGCAATGCTTGGACAACTTCCTTCAATACCATCAGTTTCTGATCATATGCTACCTCCTGAAATAGTTGCAGTCAACCAATGCTTCTTGTTACATTGACTTTGGGTATAACTTCTGTCTTCTTTTCATGCTTCCTGCACCAATCAGTATTTTGGCCAGAGAATCCTTCCATGTTGCAACAAGAGGTGTGAACCTTTTCTTCAATTCATTCTTGAGACATGAAGAACATGTTCTTTCCTTTTGATGTGCTACATCTAGGTTTTACACATTGCATTATAATACTTTGTCTTCCCAAGCAATCCTTTTCATGTTTCTGTTCAGCACTCTGACTTCATCATTTCTTCCAGTTGCTTTACTTCATTATGTGCTAAAGCAAGTTACAAAGTCTTTTCTGATACCAATTTCAGTCTTTAAAAAAAAAATTTGGATATTTGCATTTCTTTGATGCTATATGTAAAACAAAGGAGCTCTGGTAGCGTAGTGGTTACGAATCGGGCTGCGAACCTTAAGGTCAGCGGTTCGAAACTACCAGCCGCTCCACGGGAGAAAGATGAGGCTTTCTACTCCCGTAAAGATTTACACCCTTGGAAACCCTGTACAGGGTCGCTATGGGTCGGAACCGACTCGACAGCACTTAACAACAACAACATATGTAAAACATAAATTACATTTTAAAACTGAGCTCTACACAGAATACATGATTAATGAACATTGAAGAAACAAAGCAAACGCAAATCATATTTGTTAAATTCATTAGTGCTTAGTCTTTTATTTTCAAAGGTGATTTAATAAAATGCCATCACTGAAATTAGGCTTTTAGCACCTATAAAGATCCTAAGACACCAAAATACCTCAAACAAAAACTGAACTCCTCAGAGAAAGAACAATGGAAAACGAGGCAGCTTCATAGCAAATGTGACATAGAACACCCAGTTAAGGTTAGGTCAGAATTACTATATAACGTAGCAATTCCACTCCTAGGTACATAGCCAAGAGAAAGAAAAACATACATACACAAAAAGTGGTACGCTAATGTTCACAGCAATATTATTCATATAGCCAAAAAATAGATGAATCCAAATGTTCATCAACTGATAAATGAATAAATAAACTATGGACTATTCTATATTAAAAAGGAATACTGAACATTAAGTGAAAAGACCCCATGTTGTAGGACTCCTCTGATAGGAAATATATAGAACAGACAAATCATAGACTCAGAAAGATTAGTGGTTACTAGGGACTGGGAGGAAGAAGAATAGGAGGCACTGTAATGGGTACAGGGTTTTAGTGTGATGCATACTCTAAAACTGATTAGGGTGATGGCTATTCAACTCTGTGAATATATTAATAAATCCATTTAACTGTACACTTTGCATGAGTGAATTATATCTCAATAACGCAATTAAAAAAGAAAGCAATGTAGTGAAAGATGTATTAACTGTAAGAAAATCAGAAAATGCTTTTTCACTGTCATTATTTCTAAAATTTTATAAAAGTCACAAATTTTCATTTCAGAGCACCTGAAATAGCGAGAGCCCTCATAAGACAAAATATATATAACCTGTTATATATTTTGTTCATTATTAAAGTCCTTTACATTGAAAATATAAAGATTTTATTGATATGCATCTAATATCTGATTAAATAAATTTAAGGATATTTCATTATTTATGAGATAAAAGTAAGATTTTAAAATTAAAATAAAGTAAAAAAACATCCTAAATAATGAGTCAGTAGGCCTGAGGTGCATGATCATAGATTGGGGGACACCAAGGTCAACTGATATAACACAGTACACAAAGACAATGCTCTGCATCCGACTTTGGAGAGTAGTGACTGGGATCTTAAAAGTTCATGAATGACCATCTAAATAGTAAACTGTTTGTCTGTCCCTGTCTGGAGAAAAGAAGAGTGATGAAAATCAAAAACACTTAGAACATCTGATCCAATGGATCATAGTCCTGGTGTGGTGCTGTGGGCTAATGCATCAGACTGCAAAGTCATTTGAATTGCAAGATTAGTGGTTCAAGCTCACCATCTGCTGCTTGGAAACCCTATACAAGGTCGCTATGGGTTGGAATCGACTCGACAGCACTTAACAACAGTGACAACAAAACCAGAAGAACTAGATAGCACCACACTACCACTACCAACTGCTCTGAAAGAGATCACAGTAAAAAGTCCTGGGTTGAATGGGATAAAAACGTGGAACAAAACTCAAAACCTTAAGAGATCATACTTATTGATCTAAAAACTGCAGTTACCAGTCAGGTCTGGAAATGAACCTTCCAGTGACTCAAATATTAGTCAAACAATAGACAGTTCTATATGGAGAACAATAAATAACACTAGTGAAGTACACACACTTTAGAATAATAAACCATTTGAGATTAAAAAAAAGGTAGCATTTACCATGGACCAAAGGATTAGGAAAGGAGGAATGGAAACAGGAAACACATGGAAGGAGTGGATAAGTCATGTTGCATTAAGGAGACCACAATCAATGAGATCAAACAAAATGTGTGTGAATTGTTCAATGTAAAATGCAAGATTTGCTCTGCAAAACTTTACCCAGTCCACAATAAAAAGAAAAGAAAAATGCCCAAGCAATGATTTTTAGTAATACAAAATTTGGGAAAATGGTACCTCATCAGTATTGTAGATAATCTGGAGTCCTGATGAAATCATTTCCACAAGGTAAAGGAGGTAAAGTGACACTGCATTTATCTGAAAACAAACAGCAGCATTAAAAGGTTAAAGGAAACAATAAGAATTCTTACTATGAAATTAAGGAGCTATGGCTTTTGTTTATAACAAAATCTCAGCTTTGTATATAAAACTCTAAATTCTTCAAATTCATTGTGATGGGTAACACTCAATTAGAGAAACATACAGAATTGTTAGCAACTGATTCTATAACATTTATTTTCAAGATTAATTTTCAGACTTTTGCCTTATAATAGTTTTGGTCCACAGGCAGTTACGTAAGTGTTAACAATCTCAAACATATGTAAATGAAAAAGTTATTGGCAAGTAAGACACTACAACTATGTCAGTCCAGCACAAAAACCACAAATAAGATATAGACTATCTTAACACTCATTTTCAGAGAATACAGAATATTAGCACTTGCCTGTATTTAATCAATATGGTATAGCAATTTAAAATGTATTTTCTTCTTTGTCATTATTTAAGATGGATATTACATAATTTAATCAAGGAATCATAAAGAAAAAATTTTGATTTAAAAACCACCATACAAAGGCTCACAGAATTTTAAATGGAGTGTGTAAATAGTGTCAGGAGAGTGTGGTAGCTCTGTAGGATAAACACTGGACTATGAACCACAAGGGCAGCAGTTGGAGCCCATTAGCTGAGCCATGGGAGAAAAATGCGGCTTTCTGCTCCCGTAAAGATTCACAGCCTTGGAAACCCTATACAGGATTGCTATGAGTTGGAACCAACTTAATGGCACTTAACAACAACTTAGCAAATAGTCTCAACTTAAGCAGTAAAAATATAATGTACAACATGGCTGAATCTTGAAAACCTTATGCTTAGTGAAAGTGACCTGTCAAAAAAGACCACAAGGTTGGAAGTACAAACCTCACTAGCCACAGGAGAAATATGAAACTAACTGTAAACTCCCATAAAGATTTATAGTCTCCAAACCCTAAAGAGTTCTACTTTGTCTTATAGGGTCTTTATGAGTCAGAAATGACTTGATGACAGTGGATTTAGTTGTTTTGGGTTTTATGTGTCAGAGTCGCTATTGTCAAAATCAACTAAATAGCAGGGGGCTGTTTAGTTTGGGATGTCAGGTTGGAACCTGAGTTCAGTGCAAACAGTTAATATATATGCTCAATTAACACTGCAGGGTGGTGGCTCAACTCTGTCTACCTCAGAAGGAGGACCTGGTGATCTAAATTAAAAAATCAGTCACTGAAAATCCTACGGAGAACAGTTCTATTGTGACAGAAACTGGTTTGGTGTTTTTGGCTTTGTGTGTCAGGCACTGAGCTTAAATTCTAGGATATAAAGATAAATGAACCACTGCAGGGCAGCTAATAATTTACTATGGTTTTCAGCTACATTGTTCCATTCTGTGATGTACTGTAAATCCTAGCCTCTATGCCTGTGATTATGGACCCACTTTGAAATGAGTTGCTAAACAGTAAAGATTAAGGTGCAGTTAAGGAGTCCTGGTGTGGCGCTGTGGGCTAATGTATTAGACTGCAAAGTCGTTTAAACTACAAGGTAGGTGGTTCATGCTCACTAGCTGCTCCTTGGAAACCCTATACAGGGTAGCTATGGGTCCGGAATCAACCCGATGGCACTTCACAACAAGAAGGAGTAAAGATTACAGTATATCTAAATATTAAGAATGTCCCATAGGACAACAAACAA
>NW_006408722.1:2337985-2346757 GCF_000296735.1 Chrysochloris asiatica | reverse complement strand
AAAAAAAAAAAAAGAAAGAATGTCCCATCTTAGTAGAGGGTGTGACTCAAGAAACCACACTGAGATTCCCTTCGGAACATGGTCTAACTCTAATTTATAAGACTGCTTTGGAAAAGTTTGCTCTCTTGCCCTGGATCTTGCATCTGGCTCATTATGCCTGACTTCTAATTGTGGGACTTTTGACCCATCACTCGATGTGATTAACTAGTTCCTGCACATTTGTACATCAACAGCCTGTCATCTGACCTGCTGATTTGGGTTCCTCAGCTCCTAAGACTACATGTTGTTGTGAAGTGCCGTCAAGTCGATTCCGACCCATAGCGACCCTGTATAGGGTTTCCAAAGAGCAGCTGGTGAACTTGAACCACTGACTTTGCATTTCAAATGACTTTGCAGTCTGACACATTAGCCCACAGCACCAAACCAGGAGTCTAGGGGAGAAGATTTCTCCAGATTGATTTCCAAACTACAGATTTGGAACTTGCCAGCCTCCACAATTTTGATCCATTTCTTTTGCCAACTGTGAGTTTTGTGAGATTTGCAGCATGTTGCAGAACCCTGGGACTTGAAGTAAGGGAATAGTAGTAATTGACATCAAGGACTATGGAGGGGCGTAACATGTCAGAAAAGTCAAACAGTTGAGACATCTTCAACCTCCAACTCACAGGGACCAGCCTTGTATTGATTTTTATACAATATATTATTCACGCAGCCACTCTCTTATAAAATCCCAACATCAGATATTTCTACTAAATTAAAAAGCACATAAAACTTACCTATATTATAGTTACAAGGTTATGGTAAAGAAGCTACAGATTCATTTGACATTAATTCTCTAAGTAACTGACCTGACATGTAAGAACAGGAATTCTGAGCAATGAAATGGAGACACTGTATTTTCTACATTTGAAGACTCACACTCAAGTAAGATTGTGTTGATCTCTACAGAGAAGGTCCATAAAAAGGAGATATTCTTATTTTAGTAGGGAATGTATGAATAATAAATAATCTGTTCTAAAGATTGCAGAATCAAGTGAAAAGAGGAAAAATATCTATTAATAACAAACAGTTTATATTACACTGGTAACTTGCAAGCAAGGCAACAGGAGGCCTAACTAATAATGATATACAGATGCAAAAAGAACAAAGAGAATTCTTAGCAGAGATATAAAATTTAGTACAACACAAACTTTATGGTCTCCAGAATGCCCTTTGGAATACCATCTCAATATATGGTACTGTTGCTAAGTGCCACTGAGTTACATCATAGTGATTCTATGTACAGTTTCTGAGAAGCAGCTGGTGGATTTGAACTGCTGACCTTATGGTTCGCAGTCCAGTGCTGATCCTACATTGCCATATCACAAGTGTTTCTGGCTTTACTGAAGATTAAAATACTTTAAAATACAATGGTATGAGGAAATGCTCTGATGCGCTATTACACCACTGTCAAAACTGTCTTTTGTTCCCTGGTTCCTAAGTGTTGAAACCTGTTCTAAACTCATCATCAAGTAAAAGCTTTGGATATTGAAAGACTGTAGTATTCCTTCTAGATACCAATAATATTATAGTTCTCTCAGCTTCCCTTTTCACTTGAGGACCAGGAATCCACAGTTAAGATTCCATATTCAGTCAATCACAGCAACTAATTCAGCCCTTTCTCCTCCATTACATCACTGATTTTCTACTATCCTGAACAATTTAAGAAATCTTAATTTTAAAAAAATTGTAAATAGCCTCAAATCTTCTATGATGTGAAGTATAAATGTTGTTGTTGCTATGTGCTGCGGAGTTGGTTCCAACCATAGCGATCCTGTACTGGGTTTCCGAAGCTGTAAATCTTTATGGGAGCAGAAAGACTCACCTTTCTCCCATGGAACAGCTGGTAGTTTCGAACTGCTGACCTTGCAGTTCGCAGGCCAATTTGTAACCACTACGCTACAGAAGAAAAAAGCTTACAATCCTTTTTACCTGAAGATGCCCATATTCCTCATAGGAGAAAACTTCATCTCCAGTGTACACATTGAAAATAGAGTGAAGACATGTTGTTGGGCGCGGATCCTGTTTAAACTGCTGTACCTGGAATTAAACATAAAATCTAAATGAAGGTAATATTTCAGATGCTCATCCAAGATTAGACATTATAAGATACTTCTGAAGAAATTTTTTATTGAAAAAGCTAGTTTATAGGCAGTGAGCTGAGGAAAGCAAAATTGCTATTTTTTTTAGAGAAGCAAAACACAGAAAAAACTCAAAACTACTAATTCAATAGTTAACAGAAATGTTGAATATTTAATTGATGTTTCATAAATATATCAGTGCAAGTAATACATGGGGAGTTCTGCTCCTGTAAAGATTTACAGCCTCGGAAACCTGTACAGGGTCGCTATCGGCACATAACCATCACCACCACCAATAAGGTAATAGCAAAAGCTTTGGAATCTTTTTAATTTTTTAATTTTTAATTTTAGAGTCCAAGAATGGTTTACTCTGCAAGATGAAACTTCAGTAGTTAACATCTCACTCTATTATTATATGCAGATGCTTAAATGACACTTATAATAAACAAGTACTTCAGGTCATATTTCAGTGTTTAAAACTACAAATGATTTTCTTTCTTTAAAGATCAGAAATTTTAACCTATGATCTTTTCAACTTGTTTTCATTTTCCCTCCCCAAAAGCACATATTCTTATTACTAAGGCACCAAATCCAAGGAATACAGTCCATGCCTTCATTGATTAATCCAATGTAAAATTTAACCATTTTAGAATAATAAACAAACACTAAATGATCTGACAAACTCCAACAACCAAAACCCCCAAAAAACCAAAATCAAATTCTACTTATTTTTTAGGGCCTATTCAATTTAACTTGAGAAATATTTACTCATGTCAATTATGTGCCAAATATTGGGCTAGTCCCTGAAAGAAAAAGGAAATAAAAACAGAGAATGAACAAGATGACATACAATTATCTTTTCTTGGCATTATAGTGGTTATAAGTCACACTGTTAACCTCCAGGTAAGCTGGTTCGAAACTACCTACCTATTCTGCATGAGAAAGATGAGTCTACCTGCTCCAGTGAAGAATTACAGCCTCAGAAACCCTACAGAGGGTCACTATGAGTCAGAACCAACTACAAGGCACATAACCACCAACAACCATTTTGGTAAAAGGGAACATGGTGGCTGAGCTGTGAAACACAAAGTCCTTGGTTTGAGCTTGCCAGATGCTCTGCAAGAGAATGACAAGGCTTTCTGCTCCTGCAAAGATTTAACACCTCAGAAACCCTATACAGGGTCTCTATGAGTCAGAACTGATTCAACAGCATTTAACAACAACAGCAATTTTTGAAAAGATACGGGGCAGTATTTGGGTGGTTGTGATCTTGGCAAAGTGATCACATGAATCTATTGTATTTTCTCCACCTTCCAAGATTCTTCTTACCCATAAAAATCTTAAGAAATGCCTCTCTTGAAAAGTTCTGTTTGAACCTTAACAGCAATTGATTCTTCTGGGCTCCCACGATGGCAGCTTTGTACTTTAATTTAGATGACTGTATCTCCCACTATCTTCTCAACTTCCAGATGCTATGCTGGGCAATATATACACTGTCCAATGCAGTTAACAACTATGTGTGGCTAATTACAATTTACCAAAGATAAATACAATAAAAATTTTAGTTCTTCAATAATATTAGCAACATTTTATGTTTTCAGGAGCCAGCCACTACTAGCCACACTTGTTCCAAACAGTAACGTAGGAGATCTTTATCAACACAGAAATTTCTATTGGGCAGCACTGTGCTAGAGGGCTTATAGATATTTGCATCCCTCAAGGAAGGGCCTTGCACAAACCAATACAGAACAACAAGAGGGAAAGTCAGAATCCATTAACAGGTAGTCAGGACAGAGAGAATCAAGTAGTGATGTATGTTCTTGCTGTAAAAGCGGCCAATCTATCCAGTTTTTTTTCCAAGTGTTTATTGTGAATTGAGTGATAGTTTACATGGGAGAATATCAGCTTTACATTTATCGTCTCATTGCAATTATTACAATCCCCTCCATACATCATCATTCAACAGTATTTGTTTCTATTACCTCGGGATTTTTTTTTTTGGTGTGTGTGTGTGTGTGTTTTTGGGGGTGGGGGAGTGTACACAAAAACATTCAGGAATATATAATAATTTAAACAACCTAAGGGCACATTCTGCAAGCCAGCCTCCTGGCCACCAGTACTCAGTCTTTTCTCTTTCCCTGAGTCTAGAGTCCTCAGCTGCTCTTCCTCTCCAGGTTCTCATCTCTGCTTCCATCTCTGGTGTCACTGCCTCTCTGGGTTCAATCTATTCAGTTTTAACTCAGTATCTGAAACAGTTGGCAAAAGCTTTAAACCACATAAATAGAAATCTATATGGTCAATCCTCTTTCACACGACGATTGTTATGTCAGAATTCTTAACGTTATTCTGAGCTTCTACACAAAATATGGTTGAATTAAAGCAAAACACATTTTGCCTACATAATAGGGATATACAAAAAATAAGTGATAACTTCAGTTGATAAGGTGGTTTTTGTCATTTGTCTTCAAACACACAATAACTCAGCAAGAGAATTTATATTCAATCACTGTGTCAGGGGAAAATGAACTACTAAATGATTAAAGATACTCAAATGGGAAATTATATTACCATGCTTTGAGTTTCAAAGCTGTTAAAAAGACAAGTAATTTAAATTTTCAAAAAAACTAAGTTCCAAACTCTATAAGCTTTGAAGATTAATGGGGCATGCTGTCAATTACAAACAAAATATATTCTTGAAAGCAGTCAAAAACAAGAGGATATTAACTAGTATTTTATATTGTGTCCCAGCATCTGGCAAATAAAAAGGAAAATAATGATTATAGTAAACTTTTCTAAACTGAAATAAATCTGGGATAATGTTTTTCCACTTAAATTTTAGTTTTACCTGAAAACTTTTGTCACTGTGAATACACAGCTTATGATTTGGGAAAAGGTAGCTGAGTATTTGTCATTTGTTCTTAATATAAAGACTTGAAATATGCATTTACAGAAAAAAAAATCTCATGAACAAATCCTGAAAACCAATTATAAAATTTTACAATCTATTGTAGTTCCTTATGAACTACAATCTATTTACTTGGATTTTAAACAAGATATTTTATCAACAGAAATCTGTTGCTGTTGTTATGTGCCTTTCAGTTGTTCTGATTTATAGAGACCCTGTATAGGGTTTACAAAGAGCAGCTGGTGAACTTGAACCACTGACCTTGTGGTTCAAACTGACTTTGTGGACCAGTGCTTTTTCCTATAGCGTCACAACAGAAATTTAGGCATAGCAAAATTCATAGTCTGCTGTAACGCAAATTTCAGTACTGCAAACTACTAACTAGAGATGCAATCTACTTCAGAACTGAATGTTCTTCTTAAGGGGTATAATAAGTATTAGAAAAGAAAGGTAATGAGAACATTTAGAAATACAAAATACCTAGCATGACTAAGTAAACATTAGACTAGAGGTAAGACCACAACAGACAGATAGCAGACTGCTTTCTGTTCTGCAAATCAAGGATAATTTTATGTACTTGCCCAAATTTATAATAAATTAAAACTACATGTTCTAGCTAGAAACTTTAGAAAATCTGTCAGGAATCGTGTGTTATGGTGAGAAATAGATAAAACTGGATAAGTCTTAAACTTTTGAGATTCGATTTCATAACAGAAGACAAAAAACATGAGACCAAACAATATAAGAACACTAGAAATGCCTCACTTTAGTTTTCTTTAAATATAGGCAAAAAGGTAAATATCTCAAATTCTTAACACATTAACAGGTGTAATGCTATGGGGTTAATGGGCTGGACCACAAAGTCGTTTGAACCACAAGGTTGGTGGTTCAAGCTCACCAGCTGCTCCTTGGAAACCCTATACACGGTTGTTATGGGTCAGAAATGACTCAATGTCACTTAACAACAACAACAATTGGTACAGAGTCATGAAGGAAACAGCCAAGACTGGAGGAAGAAAACAGTGAGCACCTAGAGGTAAAGGTGTATGGTGTGTGGCAATGGGCTAGGCACATTGTTCAATCTCCTTGAGTTTGTTTCTTGCAGTCACATGTGATTATACTAACATCCTCCAATCCTATTCCAGAAGGTTATTAGGATCAAGAAGGAGCCTGGCAATGAAAATGTTTTAACATTTTATGGTTTACAGATCCTGTGTTGTAAGAAGTACAGCCAGAATGTTCCTTGGAAGCCAGGGTAGCCAGACTTTGTCTCTCAAAATTTGGACATATTATCAGGAGGGACCAATCCCTGGAGAAGGGTATCATGTTTGGTAAAGTGGAGGATGGTCGAAAAAGAGGAAAATCCTCAGTGAGATAAAATGGCATAGTGGCAGCAGCAATGGGCTCAAACATAGCAATGATTGTGAGGTTGGTGCAGGACTGGGTAGTGCTCTGTTCTCTTGTGCATAGGGTCTCTATAAGTCAATACCAACTCAATGGCACCTGACCGACAACAACAACATATCCAGAATGATTCATACCTTCTAAGAACTCACAGTTGAATGGTCTGCCACACTAGTGCTTTATAATTTAAGGAATTCAAGACAGCTTAAGTCACATTCAATTTGTAATTAATAAGAAACATAATTGAGAAGACTAGTTGAATATCACTTAAAAAGGGCCATTAACAATTGACTAAACAAGTCACAAAGAGTTTAAAAGTGTTACAACATCACCTTCTTTCTAATAAATCATCATAATTTAAATCTTTCAGATTGTTTAGCAAACATTACATTCAGTGTTTTCACAATGTTTGCTTGAAAGAAAGCTTGTATTCATAAGACATTAGGACTTTATAAGATGATACTTGTAAAATCATTAGTAACTTCTCAAAAATGGTTTAAAAAACCCTTTAATTACAATTACTTCAATGTAATATAACACGTATTAGTTTAATTCAAGTGTATTGATATATGTCACACTACATTATTCCAAGTATCATAAAAACCTTTGAAATAATGATTTACAACATCAAATCTCAGTAGACAAATTACAGGTTTGTCATTTATCTCTATTATCAGCTTATGAATAAATTTACTTTTTCTGACACTAAGATTTTCTTGTTTCATTCTGGAGGAAAAAATACCATGTTTTCAACTTCAACTTTAAATACAGATCTTGAAAAACAATTTGCTACTACAATATTTTAAAGGAGCTCTGGTAGCACAGTGGTTACGAGTTGGGCTGCTAACCTCAAGGTCAGCAGTTTGAAACTACCAGCTGTACTGTGGGAGAAAGAAGAGGATTTCTGTTCCATTACAGATTCACAGCCTTGGAAACCCTATGCAGGGTCGTTATGAGTCAGAACCAATTCTATGACATATAACCAACCAACCAACTAGCCAACAATATTATAAACTTTTTTAATAGTAAATTAAAACTTAATTAGGCAGATAATTACATGTTGAAAATATAAACTATTAACTGGCCCAAACTGCTGATGTGCATCTTTGCTATGATAAAGAAGTTAGGCACATATCTGAAGCATGTGGTATAGAAGGAAACAGTAATAATGGTGATGAAAATGACAAAAATTTACTGTGTGTTCACATTGTACCAGGCCCTGTGATACGGGTTTTACGCACACTCTGTCTTAATCTTCATAAGAACCCTGTTAAGAGGTGTACTCTTACTATTAAGTGCTGTTAAGTCCATTCTGGCTCATGATGACCTTGTATAGGGTTTTTGAATAGAGGTTGGCGGATTTAAATTGCCAACCTCGGAATTAGCAGTCCAGTGCTTATCCTAGATTACAACATCAAGACTATCCCCATATTATATGGATGAAAAAAACACAGGAACAGAGAAGTTATACAATTTGCCCAACACACTGGAAACCAGTACATGCTGATTGTGCAGAAAAGTGGTAACATAGAAGGCTTGAGACTGCTATCCTTAGAAAGATCTACTTTAGGATGGCTATTGGCTAATTGGATTTAGAAATGGGTTCCCGCTATTCCCTGGTAAGAGTAGCTCAGAGCCTAAACTGTTCATACAAACCACGTAGTTTATGCTAAATACATACTTTCTTTCTGGGAGTCTGGAATTTTTGATTATGTGCTACTGGTCTGAGGATGCCTACATGACCAGCCCCTTAAAATATGAGAGTACTGAGTCTCTAACGAGCTTCCCCAGTAGAGAATATTTTATGTATGTTACAATTTGATGATGGAGAATCAAGTACATTGTGTGTTTCCACTAGGAATGGCCTCTTGAGAACCTGTATCTATTTTCCTCCCAACTACATGCCATGTCCCTTTTCCATTCAGAATTATGCTTTGTGTCCTTACGCAGCAACAAAATATAGCCATGCGTATGACTATGCTGAGGCCTGCGAGTCCTTCTAATAAATCATAAAACTTCGGGACAGTCTAGGGGACCCTTATACATATATAGACACTATCTTAGGGCCTTGTTGTTGTTATTGTCAGGTATCATGGAGTCGGAACCAACTCAGAGTGACCCCATGCACAGCAGAAGGAAACAATGTCTGATCCTGGGCAAACCTCACTACTGCTGCCACACTTGAGTCCATCAATAATGCCACCTGGCCAATACAAGCACAGCAGAATGAAACAATGTCTGATCCTGGGCAAACCTCATTACTGCTGCCATACATGCCACCTGGCCAATCCATCCTCTTTTTCTCTGACCCTCCACCTTACCCAGCATGACATCCTTCTCCAG
>NW_006408722.1:2317373-2335196 GCF_000296735.1 Chrysochloris asiatica | reverse complement strand
AGTCTGTCTTTGTTTGGAAGCTCATCTGAAACCCGTCCACCGTGGATGACCCTGCTGGTTATTTAAAATACCGGTGGCAGAGCCCTCAGAATCTTAGGGCCTAAGCACAGAAAATCTGTAGGAAAGTTAAGAAGCACATAAGCTCTACAATTTAAAAAGTGTTATTATGAATACTATTTTATTTTTACAATAACCCTGTAAATTTTGCTGCTTTCTAAACCTATAAAGTCTGGCTTCTTTGCACATAAACAAATGAAGTATATAGCCATGAACACTACAGATCCACAACATATTCTGTGACACAGGGTACTATACAAACAACATATCCTTGTCTGGTCCTGCTTTTTCATTAAGCATGTTGCTTTAAGAGTGATTATTAACATGCTGAGAGGGTTTCACTTCTCTGTTTGGTCTTCAATCCAAGTCATGATCAATTTATCCATATCTGATATTGGTCCCTTTTGCATTTTCATTAGCCTTTTAGCTTTCAGTGGAGTCAATCCTTAACAGTTTGGAGAATTTTTCCATAGTTTTTTAGAATATTTACACTTTTCAACTATGACATGCATAAATCATGAGCAATAACATTCAGATTTTCTACCTTTGTGTCGTTGAACAATCTCATTTCACTTCCCAATCAATATTTCTCCATTCCCTTTTGCTGCTGTTATCACTAGCACTGGTTTTGCTGCATTTGGAAGTCACAGTGCAATTCACAGTAATATTTGCAAAAGAAAATTTAAAATATAGATAATACTATAATACCCAAGATGTGCACAATACATAAAACTGAATACTACTGCCTACAAGCCAAGCATACGCTGTTATACAATGAACATTTAGACAGAAAGTCTAACACAGTACATACGTAAGCTAGTAACAAAGAAATTCATTATGAATATCAAGACATATAGGGTTATATATGTACTGTAGCATTATACACCTGGCAATGCAATCACTTTGTATATGTAAGAAACATGAGATACACACTTTGTATGCAGGAAGTTACTGTGTTTGCTGCGGTCCATTCTCTGATTGGGGTTTCTGAACTCTAATACAACTTGACGGGACCACGGAGGTATATACAGTCAGTCATTGCCCAGAAAGACATTATACAGAATGTGTATTTCTAAACTAAAGTTCACTTCAATCAACGTACTCCATATGTCCTAAAGTAATTTTGGTAAGAATTTCCCTAAATAGTATAACATTAAGATTACTGTATGGTTTCCAAGAAAATCGATGCTTATCAAGCAAATACCACAGGCAAAACACAAATTCAAGTCTAAATAACAATTTTCAAGGACCTTTAAGTCACAGTTTTCTTTTGACTATAGGATTTCAGAATTCTGGGTTTGGGAGGTATGTTGTTTTAACTTTCCTATACTGCCCTAGGATGTAGCTTTTGAAAATACATTCTTCTTCAGACGATGCTATTGCTATTAGTTAAATTAATCCTTCAGAACGGTGTGAGAATTCCAGTCCCCACTATAGTGCTTTACCTTATCAGCCTGACGCATATAGCAGTAGAGAATTCCTCTCATGCACTTTATAGCTGAATGCTCCAGCTCATGGGTCCTTCCCTTGTCATCATCAATGCGCCTGGGTGAGAGAGATAACCCATGAAACAAATTGGAAATGCATTTGAAAAGAAAGCAGAGCTTTTGATAATTAAGTATTTAACTATCTGCCTAATCCTGTGTTCTGGTGATGTCTACTAATTCTGTCACAGTGAAACTCTACTTTCATAGCATATGTAGACTGTTGCACACACACACACACAAATAAATTCCAAGATGAAACTTGTACAGGTTTCTTATTTAGATACCAATTCTTTTAAGAAAGTAAGGCAATGACTTTACAAATAGCATACAATATTTTCCACATTGCCTTGGACAAAATTTTAAAGACTATTTCTATCATAGAAAAATTCAACAAGAGATTTAAAAAATGCAGTTATGGAGTTGAGACAATTTTTAATACCATTTCCTTTAGATTATGCAATAATCACTTGGATTCAAGGAAGCACAGGTTAAGAAGGTAGATGCCTCCCTTGCTTAGTTACAAATGTAATACAGCTAGGGCAGCACTTTGCAGTCCTGGTGTGGTGCTGTGGGTTAATGCACTGGACTGCATGGTTGGTTTGAACCACAACGTTGGCAGTTCAAGCTCACCAGCTGCTGCTCATAAACCCTATACAAGGTTGTGATGAGTCGGCACTAACGTGAAGGCACTTAACAACAACAACAAAGGGCAGTACTTTAGTTTGCAGTCCAGGATACCTTCAATTGAACATACATCCAGTAATTACTTGGTTTTAGCTACTTGAAATTGTGAGGTATAAATCTCTCAGGAAAAAATAAGTTAGATAAGTATTAATAATGTCAATCTTGAATTAGCAGCATTAGTTTGTTGAGGTAAATTAATAACTAATTATTTGGTACTGAGAACTTCCTTTATGCCAAGAACTTTGATCATTCTTTTTCATACATAAGGGGGCTTCAAAATATTTATGAGGAAATACCATTATCTTTTGATTCCATTTTCCCAAGAACTTTTTGAAGTTCACTTATATTATCTCATTTCGTCATGACAATAATCTCATTATTTTGCTGAGGAAGTTAAAGCTCAGAAATGATAACAACTTATCTATGGTTATGGAGCTAGTTGTAGACAATGAAATAGAATTGTCTTAGATTCTGTGTTGGAAGAAGTGCAGCCAGCCACAGTGCTCCTTGGAGGCCCAAATGGCCACCAAACTTCGTCTCTCATACTTTGGACATATTGTAAGGAGGGACCAGTCACTGGAAAAGGATATAATGTTTGCTAAGGTGGAGGGTCAGAGAAAAAGAGGATGACCCCTAATGAGATGGATTGGCCAAGTGGCAGCACTGATGGCCTCAAGCGTGGCAACAGTAGTGAGGTTGGCCCAGGATCAGGGAGTGTTTTGTTCTACTGTGCATAAGGGTCGCTATGGGTCGGTACCGACTCGATGGCACCAAACAACAAAAGGAGCTCTGGCAGTGTAGTAGTTATGAATCGGGCTGCCATCCTCAAAGTCAACAGTTTGAAAATACCAGCTTTTCTGTGGAAGATAAGGCTTTCTCCTCCCATAAAGATTTACAGCCTCATAAACTCACAGTAGACAGTGAAGTTCAGCTGAAATGGAGAGGGTATAGATGAAGGGAGAGTTATGCTTAAACATCACCCTGAATCCAACAGAGAGAACAGATTGGAGGAAATCAATTTTTTTAAAAATCTAGAGTTGTTGTAGTAATTTAAATAAGAAATAAACATGGAAATACATATTTGAATGCTGAAGTTATAGATATAAATAAGTTTTTTTTGTTTGTTTTGTTTTTCATTAAGAGTATTTCCTACTTAGAGCCGAGAGCAAGATAGTAAAATAAGCAGACACACTGAGTAGACAGACCCTCTGCAACAAAGACACAGGAGACAGAGTGAAACAGACACAGATGGTGGTCCTGGAACCCTGAGCACCAGAAGATAGGGCAGAGGGGTGTACTGAGTGCTGACTGAAAGATGAAGCTGTACAGGAACAGTGAAAGCAAAGAAAAACTAGCAGACTGTGGAATGGCATGGTCCACCATGGCCATCTTGAACTTTTGTGTGTGGCTGTTAATACAGCAGCCTGCAAGCACAGAATGTGGCTAGAGACCTCCAATGTTCCCGAGCCCTCAAGGTAATGGGGTGTGGCGAATCGTTGCCCCTGCTAAGCCAGCAGCCAGTGGTACTCCCTCCTAGGCAGCCTCTGTTCTGCCGAGGGTTGGGATGGGCACCTGGCATAGCACCCCTACTTCTAGAGACATATGAATGTGCCTGCAACTACAATGCACAGAGAACTAACTGAATTCATACTTCCAGTCTCTACCTCATCTACCAAGAGACAGATGGTGAGCAATTGAGAATACACCACTATACAATCATCAATGTCTTAGAGAAAGCAAAAAAATTCAGCCTGCACAAAGAAATATTATTTTAAAAAACTAACGACCATGCCTCATGCCTTGGTATATCATGTATAAGGCATGTTTAGCACAAAATTCTAAAAACCTAACATAAAGATACATTCTTGAAAGCCACAAAAAAACAAAACAAAAAACCTTACTATATTTTCACATATAATGTATCCATATAAGTATTGTGAACAGGAAATTAACACAGTTGGAGTTGTGCAGTTTGCTAAAAACATACAATTATTTGTTATTTGCATAAAATACAGTAATGCAGTCAGAGGTAAAATGATAAGAAAAATGGCTGATTATTCATCAGAAAAAAATAAAAGTCAGAAGACAAAAGACATTACATATTTGAAGCTCTCAAAGAAAACAAAATGCTGTCAACTCAGAATTCTTTCTGCAATTGCTTCTTTAACACCACCATGAGTTTGAAATTCACAGGTCCACTTTTGTTGTTGTTGTTGTTAAGTGCTGTGGAGTCAGTTCCGCCCCCATACCGACCCTGTTTAGGGTTTCTGGGGAGTAGCTGGTGAGCATGAACTGTTGACCTTGCGGTTCAAACTGTTTATGTAGTCCAGCACATTAACCCAATTTTTTAATGCCACATGACGCTAATCATCTCAACATGAGCTGTTCATATTTCTAGTAATTGTGTACTGCACTAAAAAATGTTCTCTCGTGGTTTGCATGTATAGTCAGAATAGGTTCTAAAGGAAGACAGTAACATAGTGGGATTTGTATCATAGGTAGGTAGAGATTTAAAATAGGTAGGAAATAAAATAAAGAGTAGATGTTGGAAATAAAAGGGAATAAAGACAGACATATTGTTGTTAGGTAGCAACTGCAAAAGATTAGGCAAAAGGAGAGTGAAGCGTTCAGCTGATAAAAAGAGAGGGCATATGCACAAGAACACCCACACTTGCAGATAATACCTACTTGACCTAGCTTCAATGAATGGATGACCAGAACTCAAC
This sequence comes from Chrysochloris asiatica, assembly GCF_000296735.1. Lineage (NCBI taxonomy): Eukaryota > Metazoa > Chordata > Mammalia > Afrosoricida > Chrysochloridae > Chrysochloris > Chrysochloris asiatica. The sequence goes on along the minus strand of NW_006408722.1, from coordinate 2,330,242 downwards.
CAAGAGAAGAAGAGGAAAAAAAAAGAGTGATCTGATACAATTTGATGAACTTGACCTACACCTATGGATGCAGTAACCCAAAAGAGGGAACAAATCCTTACAGCAAGAAACATTCCCACTCCCTCCACACAGAGTAGACAGAGATGGGCAACTTGGACATTGGACACCCAAATGGGGGGTGGGGGGGACTACAAAGGCAAGAAATGACTGGCTTACAAGCTTTCAAGAGGGAACCTAGAGCTAGGGGGCATGGAGGAAGGCAGAATCTCCAGTGAGTACTACCCAATCTGTCTAGGTGGCGCTGATGAAATGAAATACAGATGGGTCACTTGTGAAACTATAGTGAGTAACTGTTATCAAGACTGATTATGAGGGTTGCAAATGTAAAGGTAGACATTTTTTAGCAAGGAAGTGAGTGATTAACTCTCCAGTCTAGGAGCGTAGGTCTCTAGGACCATCAACGGAGAAGAGCCGAGAGCAGGACCCTACCCAGAGAAGCAGTGAGGCCTGAGATAGAGGCAGAGATGATGACGTGGAGTGATGAAGCGGCTGGGGACTTTGGATCCTGAGAGGGAGAGTGACTGTGTGCTGAAGACTGGGGGGATGAGGGGGTGGGAGTGTAGGAGGCAGGCTTGCAGGGTATACCCTTTGGTCAGTTGATGATGCATGGAGGGGATTGTAACCATGGCAATGAAATAAGATAGAATGAATGTAAAACTAATGCTCTCCATGTAAACTATTATATAATTCACAATAAAACATTAAAAAAAAAAAGAGTAGACAAAAAGGGAGATGAAGGAAGGAGGAAGGGAAAATGAAGAAGAGTTTAAGAAACTTTGATGAAGTAAAACTGGCTGTATTTGGTTCACTGCTTTGAGTGATTTATATGCATGGTAACATCATTGAGTGAGATTGCTGAAATAGTGGAACAGGTGGTTTGATTCAACTTAGAGTGAACCATTTATTCTTTTAACTTTTTTTTTTTAAAGCTTTTACAGTGAATTGAGTGATAGTCTACAGGAGATATCATCAGTTTTATATTCAACAAATCATTACAAGGATTACAATCCCCTCCATGTACCATCAGTTAAAAGTATTTACACCTCTATTACTCTATTATCATTTTTTTGTTGTTGATGTACACATATCACACTCAAAATATCTATTTGTTTAAATGCCCAAAGGGCACATTTTGCAAGCCAGCCTCCTATCCGTAAGCACACTGCCTTTCTCAGTTCATGGGTCTATAGACCTCTGCTGCTTTATCTCTCTTTGTCATTGCCTCTGCCACTATCACTGTTGTCACCACTTTTCTGTGAATACCTTATTCCTCAGAAACTCTAGAGACTTAATTCTAAATGAAACACATTAACATTGGTGTATCATATACAATAAGCACTGGACTGCCAACCACAGGTCCGCTGCTTCCATGAGTGCTAATATTGGATTCCAGCAAAATGAAACTTCTATCTTTTCTCTATTATGGTGATATGTATTGGTCCATTATAATTAACTTCTCCAATTGCCGATGTCAAACTACTCCTGGAAATGCTGATGTATCACTTTAACATAATATGGTGAATGTCAGGAAAAAGTAAACCATGAATCATTTATATTATCATTCCTTCTTATGCAGACTCAGTGTATTAACAAAGGCAAATCCTGGCAAGAATAACATTGGAGTATATATTGATTCATGGAGGAATGAACTCAATTAAATGTTCTGCATATCATCTCTACCTCATTTAAAAATGAAGAAGAAATCCTAAAAACAAATAAAAAAAAATCACTAACAGTTTTTCTGAAACTGTCTTTAATTTTATCTGCTCCTAATTTCAACAAGTATCAAACCAAGACTAAACGATTCTATGTAATTCAACCACAATAAATAACTCTTCCATTTTAATAAGGTTTTCTTGGTTATCCTTTCTTCTGAAAATACGTTAGGAACAAGAATAATTTTTTTTTTTTTTTTTCTGACACAGAAAGAACATTTATTTGGACCATTGAGTCCTGGAGTGGTGCTCCAGAATAATGCATTGGAAATCAAGGTCAGTTTGAACCACAGGGTCAGCAGTTCAAACTTACCAGCCGCTCCTTGGAAACCCTTTACATGGTTGCTATAAGCCAGTATTTAACAACAACTAACAACAAGATTTAAAGCGAATCTGATGACTCAAAGTAAATCATCTATTTTCTACCAAACACCGACAAGACTCTATTCTCTTTAGTAAGCTAAATTGCATTGTAATTGGAAGATTATTCATTTAGAAAACAAATGAAAAAACTTTTAATTTACTTCTATTCAATAGTTATCACAAGCTATATTGCTGATCCATATTTGTACAATATTAACTCATGATTTTATGTCTAAACTGAATTTCATACTCATCTAACTAGTGAGAAAAGCAGATCCCTGAGATTTATCATTGATGACATTATTTCTCTCCAGACAAACTTGAAGTAAAATAAAATTAATACCAGAATTTTGCTTGGTAGAATTAGATGACTTGAATGTTTATAAGAATTCAGCTACAATCACCTATTATATTCAGTCCTAAAATAGTAGTAAATCTATAGTTGGGAGGTAGCAAGCTGGTTTCCTGCAGGAAGATATCCTTCGTCTCTCCGGTACAATGATGGGGATATCCTATGTCTTCCTTGGATTTTCCTTTTTTCAAATATATATGTGGGTACATAATGAAATGTTCTAAAAGTATCCTTTTAAGTCAATGTTGCTGTTGTTAAGTGCTGTTAACGCTGGTTCCAACTCATAGCAATCTTGTATAGAGTTTCTGAGGAGCTGCTGGTACGCTTGAACTGCCGACCTTGTGGTTGGCAGTCCAGTGCTTATCCTACAGTACCACACCAGGAGTCTTTTAAGTCAATGAAAACTTTTTGAAGCCACTTTGTATATATATATGAGAATAAGTTCAAAAGCATCCCTATAAAATCATAGAAACCTTTATTAAACAATAATATTAAAGCGTGGCACTGTGAGTTTATGCGTTGGACTGCAAAATCAGTTTGATCCACAAGGTTAAGTGATTCAAACTCAACAGCTGCTCCTAGGAAACCCTATACAGGGTCGCTATAGATTGAAACCGACTCGATGGCACTTAACAACAACATCCTATATATCTTTCATCTAGGTTGTTTTTTTTTTTAACCTGTTACATGATTTTTAATCATTATTATTAAACACACTTAATAAAAAAAAAATACAGGAAATCACAGTGGCTATTAAAAAGTCTATAAAATTTCAGATTCAAAAATTACACAATTGTAGAGCTCAAAAAAAGGAAATAACTAGAAAAAAAATCTGAGAAAAAAAGGCTTTAAAATAGTTTTAATAAACTCAAAACTCCTCCAGATTGCATTGCCCATTTTTGTCCTGTGTTCTGCATGACACATTGGACAGGGTCAGGTGATGTTAGAGCATTTGCAAATAAAAGTCGCTAAATCTTGTCTTCAGTTGTGGTGGAAGAGTGGGCAGCAGCTTTTAAACAAGGTTGAATTCTCTCAGGTTTAGTTGGAGAACAGTGTCTTTCATAGCAGCAAACACGAAGCGGATATTCTCTGTATCTATGCTATGGCACATGTGAAGTGGGAGTAGATGACTTTCTCCTTGTCCGGATTCTGGTTTTGGTTTTTTTCCCGTTGGGTCACCTCTCTTTGGAATGGGCACAAATATTGATCTCTTCCAATCAGTCGGCCAGATAGTTGCCTTCCAAATTTCTTGGCATAGATGAGTGAGTGCCTCCAGTGCCGCCTCACTTTCTTGAAAGATTTCTATTTTTATTCCATCAATTCCTGGTGCCTTGTTCTTTGTCAATTCCTTCAATGCATCTTGGACTTCTTCCTTCAGTATCATTGGCTCTTGATCATATGCTACTTCTTGAAATGGTTGCACATTAATCATTTCTTTTTTGGTACAATGACTCTGTGTATTCCTTCCATCTACTTTTTTTTAGGATTCTGGTTCTTGATAAAGCTTCAGGATAAAGTCTCTGGCAGCTTTGACGTCCTGCTTTGGTCCTGTATACTGTGGGAAATAGCTAATTAGATGAGAGTACATGATTTTCTCTTCCAGAAGATCCCTCTTGTTTAAGAACAAAATCACAGAGGAGTTCAGAAACCAGGGTTAAGTAATAATGGTTTTAATTTAAATAAGACTTTGTTTTCTTCCATGGGGTTCTCATTGTCACACTCAGCCAGGACCTGGTCATATTTACTCAAAGCAACCAAGAAAATAATGGAAGTGACACTTTCAAAGCAATGAATCCATTTCCGTCTTTCAGACTGCTGACCATCCAAAAGATGATATTTTCCAAGTCAAAGGAATACTCGATGATCCTGTTGTGGGCACTTGCATCTGGACACATCTTGCTGCGTTAGCACAAAGGACAGTGTGGTGCTTCAGTTGATGTCAGTCAGGTAATATTTGGTGGCGTCTGACAGCTGATACTCCCTCCTGCGGTCGAAGTATTCCTGGATTCCGGGGTCCTGCCAGAGCTGTTTGATGGCCTCGACCTTGGTTCTGGATAACGCTGACACCTTGTCTACTTCCATTTCTTTGCTGATCTGGGCATGCTACTCACTCTATTCACACACATAGTGTATCCTGAGGGTTTCCATTGCTTGGATCTTGGCTTGCATGGCGGTGAATATGTTTTGGTAAACCAGTTTTGTGAATCCCCTTCTATCTTCATCACTATAACCAGATCCATGGATAATTCTCATCTGCTTGATAAAGGTGCTTTTTCCACTTTCACCAGTTCATCATGGTGTGTGGTGGAAGCTGGGTTCTGTTTCTTGGATTACTCTCATTTAGATCTTTGCTTCAATATTCAAGCAAGGAAATGGGTTCATCCAGGTTTTTATACTTTTGAAGGTAGTGTTTCTATCTCTCCCTAAAGAATTCTGCACTCTTAGATTCACACAAGGTCAAACTGGCAGTTACAGCATTCTTGATGCCTCAAATAGTGTTTCTTGTAAATGCTCTATGGGTTTTGGGAATAAGAATAAGTCTAGAAGGACAATGTAGGTTGTCGGGTAGATGGGGTAAGTCCTCCCAGTGAAATTCTAGTTGGACACATTATACTCAAAGAGTAGCAGGTACAATGTCATTAAGGGGGGGTGGGGGGAATCCTTGTAAAGCTTTCCTGGTCCTTTTCTCACTAACACAGTTTCCAATTTTATTATAAATTCTTTATAAAAATCCCCCATGATCATTCTGTGTCCTTCAAGGAAATCTATCAAGATTATCCCTTTGGGATCCCAAAAAGCAATTACAATAGCCTTCTGAACTGTCCTCTCTGCCTTGAATTTAACTGGCCCAACAGATCCCCTAAGCAGCCACCACTTTGATGGGACCTTTTTTTAAAAATGCACTTAAATGAGAGTAAGCAAGTTTAATACTGAAAGAACTTGTCATCCAAAGTAATTCAGTGATTGCATGTTTAAACATGTGTGTTTTTAAATAAACCCCTGCATGAAAGAACTGGAACCCTATTAGAAATACTTTTTTAATTACTCTTGTAATGAAAGAAATACAGAGCAACTCTGTACTGTGAAAAGATGTTCTTTTATCCTTTATATATAATTGGTTGACTTGAAACTGATAGTCCAAATAAATGAAGTGAGTGAAATACTAAACTGAAGTAAACAAAAACAACAAAAAATCTGTTAAATACTCTGGGCCCTAGCTTTTCATCTGTAAAACTGAATCACAGTGAATTCCTCTATAATTGAAATTAGTCAACATAATGAGAATAGACCATTCTTTCTGTCAAAGACTAGTGCTGATTTAGAAACCTAGAGATGAGAAACACTCAAAACAAAGTTATAAAATTTTGGGGATCTTCGAGATACCAACAGAATTACCAAAAGTCCAATTTCGATTGAGCCATAAAATCCCTATTAGCTAAACTTAGAGTTACCACTGGAGTCATGGTGTGTCGTTGTGAGTTAATGTGCTGGACTGCAATGTCGGTATGAACCTCAAGGTGGACAGTTGAGGCTCACCAGTCACTCCTTATATTGAAATCCTATATAGGGTCGCTATGAGTCGGAACCAACTGGACATCACTTAACAACAACAACAGAATTCCCACTAGAGTACACACTAGCTTACCTGTATGCAAGAGCCAAAGCCCAGGCTCCAGCAGCACAGTATAGACTGTCATGGATCTTGGCCTTCTGATCATTTCCACACGTTTTAGTGGGAAACAGACCTGTGGTTGGACTTTGATACAGCAACAAAGTTGACTTAACTGCAATTAAAGACAACACAAAGACAACCATTCATTTTCCTTGGATTGAAGGTTTCAGTACTCTGAGTTGGTTTCCTCAACCCACTTCCAATAATTTTGTTGTTTTTCTAAACTTGACAACAACTAAAAATAGGTGAAAAGAAACAATTTACATTTTGTAAAAATTATCATTAATTCTCTTTTTTTAACTATTTATTACTACAAAAACAGCAGAAAGAACAATATAAGAATACATATCACAATCCTGATTGAAGTTAAGTTGAATTAAACCTTTGTGTTTAAGCAAACAAACAGTCTGTATCTTAGGGGGGAGACAAATGAATCAAATTATATATTATCTGACTGAAGAGGAAAAGTAAGTAGCACAAAAAGCAAACTGACAAAATTGTAATGTAATTGGAGTCCCATGTGTAAGTCAAAAAGTGTTCTCCATCTAGGTCTATATATTTCTGAAGTTGGTGTTCCCATCTCTCTAGCCCTCTCCCCTCAAAATTCAACACTCTTGACAGCTGTGGCATCCTCGAAGGGCTCAAATCGTATTCCTTTTAAGTATTGAGTTTAGGGATCAAAAAGAAGCCTAAAGGGGCTTGATCGGGGTTGTCAAATGGATGGGGTAAGCTTTCCTAATGAAATTCTCATAGCACAGTGCATGCTACCCTAAAAGAATAAGTTCATGTTTGTAGGCACTATCTCAATCCATTTCATTAAATTCCTCTTTTTTGAGCAATGAATACTTATAGAAAATCTTTGTTCTTAGCTCTGGTAACGTTTAGGAAAGTACAAAAGGGCATAGGGGATATGGGTAACAGTTGTAAAATGATACAACATGACTTGCCAGATTCCTTTTATAGCCCTGGTATCGATGTGCAAAAAGTCTTGCTGGCACTCTGATTAAAGTGCTAAGCTGCTAGCCAAAAGGTCAGTAATTCAAACCCAGAAGGCGCTCTGGAGAAGACAGACACGGCAGTCTGCGTCCATAAAGATATACAGCCTTGAAAACCCTATAAGGCAGTTCTACTCTGTCCTTTACAGACTGCAATGAGTCAGTAAGTTGACGGCAGTTGGTCTGTTTGGTTTTTTAAATGTGCAAAAGGAATATATAGCTGCTTAAGCACTGAAATCACCCCAACATCCAAATGATAAAACATCATCCATATAATATATGCAATATACATAGGGCAGAATAAATACTAACAACCTCAGGACATGTTTTCCCCAGGTTTTGCTTACCAATTCTGTAATAATGATCCAGTTTATCCCACAGAGTTTCATTATCAGGTCTTGGAAGATCAATACTTTTAAGAGGTTCATATACTGAGCCTAAAAGAAAAATGAAAGCTCATCAAATTCAGTTATTTACAGCCAGAAGAAAAAAATTAAACGAATGAAGAAACATTGTCTAGAAACCTAATTTTAATTTTTCTATGTGAATTATACTATTTCACAACTGGTAAAATGTTTGATGGTTTATAGAGAAGAAGAGAGCACCTATGTTAACAAGTATAGAAGGGCTCTAAATGTTATGTAACACTTCCACTGTTAACCTGGCAAGAAAACCAATAAACTGATATGTACACAATCAAATATCATGTGGACATTATTAGCTACAGTTCCCATTAAGAAATACATCTACTTACATGCCCTGAAATCAAAACCTTTTTCCTTATATTGATACTTCATGAGGCAATCCTCTATCAAACATTCATACCATAAAAGCCTCAAGGAAAACGATAAGGCTCCCATGTCCCAAGTCATCCACTCCAACATTCACCCACTCTTCATACTGAAAACTGTAAGTTTCCATTTTCTCCTAGATATGCAATATTCTTGCCTTATTATCTGAACTATAAGCAAAGTCAATTTCTACTTTTCAGTCATGAAAACTAGTACAAGGTGCTAACAGAGCACGCTGCTCAAGAGCTACAGAATACACAATCATCACGATAATTTGCCACAAAATGGATACAGAAAACTGTGCACTTGACTGGTGTACTTTCTCAACCACTGATTGAAAAGGAGGCATCCAGACCTTCAGCCATCATACTAAGTACTGTCTCTCATTCTTGTTAAAAGCACTCAGAAATCATAAATATCTCAGGGTCACAATTAGTCCACCTCTGAATTCAGGTAATGCATGCCATATCGTCTAACATCACAGCACAAAAGTGAACCTACAATTTACCTAGGGGGAAGAGGGATAGGGACATTGTGTTTAGATGCATTAAGAGTCTGTTTTTTTCAAAGAAAATCAAAGTATCTATGTTCATAAATTTGTGATGGCCAGTATGCTACTTAGCTTAAATCCGAGTAATGGGAATACCTCTATACTTAGATTTGTTGTTATTGTTTAGGAGCCATCAAGTTGGTACCAACTCATAGTGACCTTACGCACAGCAAACAAAACACTGCCAGATCCTGGGCCAACCTCACTACTGTTGCCATGCTTGAGTCCACTGATGCTGCCACTTGGCCAATCCATCTCATTGGGGGTCTTCCTTTCCTTCGCTGACCCTCCACCTTACCAAACATGATATCCTTCTCCAGTGATCCTTCTCCAGGAGGGCCTGACAATATGTCTGAAGTATGAGAGAAGAAGTTTGGCCGTCTTGGCCTCCAAGAAGCACTCTGGTGGCACTTCTTCCAAAACGGATCTATTGGTTCTTTTGGCAGCCCATGGCACTTTCATAGATGGTAAAAATTCTGAAGGAAGTAAGGAAAGGACCTATGCATTTAGCGAACAATTCCATTATCTTCTGTTGGAAAGAGAAATTATTTAGGAATGAAAATAAAAAATGGGAAATGACATGTTCTGAGTGGAGAGCTGATTTTCTCATAGATTTTCTTATAGTGATTTTTCACAATGATACCAAGCAGAATGGCTTCCCACAGTGACAACTGAGAAGACTTAACCAACATACACAAGAGAACATGAATACTCCTCCTGCACAGGAAGAAAAGGTCCAGTCATGCCCTCAATTTCCCTACATTCAATTACCTATGGGCATGAACCACCTATGAGCAGGAATTCCCAGTGAACACCCTTGCTATTTCGAGTCCTGGTGTGGCACTGTAGGTTAATTGGACCGAGAGGTTGGTTTAAACCTAGAGGTTGGTGGTTCAAAATCACCAGCAACTCCTCAGAAGCCCTAAATAGGGTCTTTATGAGTCAGAACCTACTCAATGGCACTTAACAACAACAACATAGGCAGAAATAAGTACAAAGACAGACTGGCAGTTTAAAAGTAATTCAAATTCCATGCAGATAGGATACTAAGCTCTGACAGTCTATATACTCCCAATGAAGCTCATTAACTATAAAAATTTTAAATTATATACACACACACGAACACAAACTTAGTATCACAGTTCTAAAGAGTAGAAAAAAGTGTTTTTGCAAACACAGATACATAAGAAACAAGATGGTGTATACTAAAAATTTGCAGAGCTACATACATGGAAATAGGTAGGTGAAGAAAGTATGTTACTATCAGTTAACATTTATTTCAAATCTGACTCAAGTGTACTCAAGTGACTCAATTTCTCAAAGGATAGAGAAATTTATTATATAACTAACTCCCTAAAAAAGGGCTATTGAGTTTTGTTTTTCTTCCTTAATTAAAAACAAAAAAACCACCCTGGTGCATTCCTTTCAAGTATTTCTTTAAGTTATATTTAAGCTTTGTTTGTTTTTTAACAACAAATTTGTATAAACATACATAACATTTATGACATAAGGCATCATTACATATTTTCTGTTTTTTCATATTAACACTGCTATTGTTTATAAGTGCTTCTTCCAACACACGTTTCCCAGGAGTGGCTGGGGAGTGTGAACCTAGGACCTTGTGGTTCAAATCAACACTGAAGTCAAGTGTTTATCTTACAGTGCCACTCCAGGACTCCATATTAATATTGGTTTTTTGTTTTGCTTTTATCTTACTTCCTGCTTTGCCATCTTTTATCCTCCTTCCCAGGTAGTTATAATTCTTCCCATGTTTATACACTATTAGGATTCATGGTGTGGCACTGGACTACTAACCACAAGGTCAGTGGTTCAAATCCACCAGCCAATCTTCGGAAACCCAATAGAGGGTCACTAGGAGTCAGAACCAAATTGATGGCACCTAACAACAACAGATAATCATAAAGAAGCACTGGTGTAGCTCTAGGTAAAGCATTTCACTGCTACTCAAAGGGCTGGAGGTTCAATCCCACCAGCTGCTCCATGAGAGAAAGAAAGATGTGACCATCTACTTCTGAAGATTAGTCTTGGAATCCCTAAGTGGTAGTTCTACTCTGTCCTTAGTGTTGGTTTGAATCAGAATTGACTCAAAGACAATGGGCTTGGCAATAAATTGTTTTTGCTGTTGTTAAGTGCAATCAAGTCAGTTCAGATTCACAGTGATCCTTTATAGGGTTTCTGAGGAGCAGGTGGTAACGATCTTGTGATTTGCCATACAGTGCTGATCCTACAGTGCCATACCAGGATTCCTGGCAATGGATCAGTCATAGCAAACCATATATGCATAAGAAGAAAATGTTATTGCTTGTTTTATAAAAATGGGAACATGATATAAGCACATCCTTTCATCTTGCTCCTCTCATTTAACCAAACACTTGGAAAACATTGTGAGGTAAAGATTTTTTCAAATAGCTGCTTTATATTATGTAGACACTGTGCAACTTAATTACTTTTCTATCAATAGGTATCAATTTTGTTATTTGGTTTTGTCATTATAAATAATACTGTGAAAACATCCTTATACAGAGATATAGCCAGTAGCATGCTAAAACCAACTAATACCAACTGGTAAGAGCTAACTGTTAATTTTTCATGAATTTTGGGAACTGATTGTAAAGCATGGACATTATGCAAAACTAAATTATGCTCATGTAAGATTCCAAGTGGATTTCTGATGTGGTGCTGAAGGATAAGCACTGGACCACAAGATCATTTTGAAATGCAAGACAGGTGGTTCAAACTCACCAGCAGCTCCTCAGAAACCCTATACACGGTCACGTACGTTGGAACCAACTCTATGGCACTAACAACAACAGTTCATATAATAAATATTATCCTGCCCTTCAATTTATTTATACCTATCAGAAATGTTGGAAGCATGATGACTGTGGGATAAACACTGGACTGGGAACAACAAGGTCTGTGGTTTGAACTTACCAGTCCTCAATGGGTGAAAGATAAAACTTTCTTCTCTAGCAAAGATTTTTGTTGTTGCTGTCGAGTTGCTACTGACTCATATAGCAAACTGTGCCAATCTCACAACTGTTGCTACACTTCAGCCCATTTACTGCTGCCACTATGCCAATTCATCTCATTGGGGGTATTCCTCATTTTTGATGACCCTTCACTTTACCAAGCATAAGGTCCTTCTCCAAGGATAACTTGGGGATAACATGACCGAAGTAAGAGAGACACTTAAGTCTCATATGTTCACTTCTAAGAAGCATTCTGGCTGTACTTCTTCCAACACATAATTGCATAATTGTTTGTTTTTTGGCTGTCCATGGTATTTTTAATATTATCTTCCACCACAACTAAAACGCATCAATCCTTCTACAGTCTTCTTTATTCACTGTTCAACTTTGATGTACATATGAGATTACTGAAAATACCATGGCTTGGGTAAGGTGCACCTTAATCCTCAAGCTTAGATCTTTGCTCTAAAATTATTTACCCTCTCGCAGTTGAGAAAAAAAAAATTGCCCACCTCTAGTATAAACCGGCCACCACTTGTCTGTCTGTCATGCTGTGGTGGCTTCAGTTGCTGTGATTCTGAGGGCTCTGTCACCGATATTTTAAACCAGCAGGGTCACCCATGGTGGACAGGTTTCAGATGAGCTTCCAGACAAAGATAGACTAGGAAGAAAGAGTAATGAACTATTTCCAAATCACCAATCACTGAAAACCTTATGAATGGCAGAGAAACACTGTCAGATAACAGGTCCAGAAAATGAGCCCTCAGGTTGGAAGGCACTCTGAATGCGATTGCGGAAGAGATACCTCCTCAAAGTAGAGTTGACCATGATGACATGAATAGAGTTAAGCTTGTGGGAGAAAAGCCCACAGAACCTTCATCTGCTGATGGGCCAAAACTCAAAATGAAGAGAAACAGCTGTAAACAACCACTGAATATCTGAACATGGAATGTACGAAGTACAAATCTGGGAAAATTGGAAGTTGTCAAAAATGAAATGGAATGTATCAACATCGATATCTTAGGCATTAGTGAGCTGAAATGAACCGGTATTGCCCATTTTGAATGTGACAACCACATGCTTTACTATGCAGGAAATGAAAAACTGAAAAGGAATGGTGTTACATTCATCGTCAAAAAGAACATATCCAGATCAGTCATGAGGTACAATGCTGTAAGTGATAGTATAATATCCATGTGCCTACAGGGAAGCCCAGTTAATACCACTATTATTCAAATTTACGCACCAACCACTAGAGCTAGTGAGGATGAAATAGAAGAATTCTACCAACTTCTTCAATCTGAAATCAATCAAACATGCACTCAAGATGTATTGATCATTACTGGTGATTGGAATGCAAAGGTTGGGAGCAAAGAG
>NW_006408722.1:2282648-2315279 GCF_000296735.1 Chrysochloris asiatica | reverse complement strand
GAGGAAGACCCCCAACGAGATGGACTGGCCAGGTTGCAGCATTGATAGACTCAAGTGTGGCAGCGGTGGTGAGGTTGGCCCAGGATCGAACATTGTTTCGTTCTGCTGTGCATGGGGTCACTATGAGTCAGTGCCGACTCGACGGCACCTGACAAAAGTATAAAATCCCAACAGAAGTACTGATTTAAATGGCAAATGTACTTTTTACAAAATATGTTGTTGTTGTTAGGTCCTGTTGAGTCAGTTCTGACTCATAGCAACCCTATGCATAACAAAACGAAACACTGCCTGGTCCTGTGCCATCCTCACAATTGTAATGATGGGACTTCAAAAGTTCATGGAAAAACGGAGTTTTCGAACTTAGGAAATTTTAGAAGCCCCTCCTAATGGAAAATTGGATTTTTATAAAAAGGCTAGAAAATCCACATTCCTACAAAAAATATAATTGTTCCATTCTTTTAAAAGGTTTTCCAATATGATAGGAGTAAAGTGCTTTCTGGCTATTACTTTTCTTTTACCTTAATTTGAAAGCATTCATTGGTGACATAAAAACAATTAAGGACTCACCTAATTGACCAAAGGTTGGTAGTTCAACCCTACCTAGAGGTGACTCAGAAGACAGACCTAGTAATCTGCTTCCCAAAGCCTTGAAAACTCTATGGAGTAGTTCTACCCACCACACATAGGCTGGCCAAAGTCAGAGTCCACTGTTTGGCAACTAATAACAAAACATTAAAAAATAATAAAACTAGTTACACAAAAAGTTTGAAAATCTTTTCAAATGTTAAATTAGTTAACTCAGGATTCCATTCTTATGACTCCATTAATTCTCAATAAGTCGAATGCCTCATTTATTGACTTTTAGCTTTCTTATTACTATCTTTTATTTTAAATATCTTTATTGAGTAAGAACTTTGGGGATTAGAAACATTACAAATAAACTTACAAGGATGATTTTAGCAAATTATGTGCTGCAATATTGTATGCAGTACATATTACTAATAAGATGTGCACACATTAAAAAAAGATTGTAAATGTGTTTCATATTTATATAGCAGGCTAGAGGACTACCTGTACTTATTTTCTACTTATTGAACACATCCAGTATAGTTGTGGTATAAAACAAAAATCAATCATTGAATAGATACAAGATACCTCAATTAGTTCTGATTTTCCTGTCTGCTTAAATCAGTTTTGACAACCCCTAGTTTATACTGTGAAGGACTTCAAAGAAGTAGGTGCTTGGCATAAGCATTAGCTTTTGCCAAAGATGCAAGTCAGATTCCACTTTTTTTTTTTTTTTTTCCTATTTATTGCTTAGTCTGAATTTTTTTTTTTTTTTTTTTTTCCTATTTATTGCTTAGTCTGAATTGACTTGCAGAAGTTGACTTGCTAGCATACTGCAGGACATTTGGGGCTCCCTCTTCCCTTCCTCATCCTTCCTCTCACAACATCCTCCCAGGAAGAGTATACATTTAGGCTGACCCTTGAAATTTCCATAATATAAGCTATTAAATGAATCAAAGTTTATAATTAGTAAAATAGTGGTTAAGAAGTCTTGCCACTATCTTATGTATGTTAAAGCATGATTTTGCAAATGTCAACAGCTTTCTCATAAGTTCCAGGATCCTTTGTATTTAAGTTCTGTGAAATGTCCTTTCACTGCAGTATTTTCAGGAATCTTTACAAGGTGCTACCCAATTCTGGATTGTTATCTTCCTTCAATAAACTCTTTAATTGTCATACAAGCTCTAGTTTGCTGTTTGACATTATATGTAATCCCTGGGGGAATACAAATGACTAATGGACTGGGTTGTTTACAGAAAGGCTGGAAGTTCAAGTTCACAAAGAAGCACCTCCAGTAACAGGTTTGACGATATATTTCCAAAAAAAACCAGCCACTGAGAACCCCGTGGAGCACCATTTTATGTGACATGCTTGGAATAGCCATGAGTTTAAATCAATTTCACAGCAAGTATATATGTATATATACATGTATGGAGCATTTATGTGGCACTGTGGGCTAATGCGCTGGAAAAGTTGTTTGAACCACAAGGTTGGTGATTCAAGCTCACCAGCCACTCCTTAGAAATCCTATACAGGGTCAGAAATGACTTGATGGCACTTAACAACAACAATATATACATGTATATACACATGAGCAAATAATCCAAGAAGCTGGGTTACATGAAGAAAAATGTGGCATCAGGATTGGAGGAAGACTGATTAACAGCCTTCATTCTTCTTGGATCAACAATCAATACTCATGGAAGTAGCAGTCAAGAAATCAAATGACGTATTGCATTAGGCAAATCTGCTGCACAAGACCTTTTTGAAAGTGAAGAGCAAAGACGTCACTTCAGGACTAAGTTAGGTGCGCCTGACCCAAGCCATGGTATTTTCAATTAACTCATATGCCTGTGAAAGCTGGACAGTGACTAAGGAAGACCATAGAAGAATGGATACTTTTGAGTTATGGTGTTGGAGGAGAATACTGGAAGTACATGGGCTGCCAAAAGAACAAACATCTGTATTGGAGAAGTGCAGCCAGAGTGTTCTTTGGAGGTCAAGATGACCAAACTTCGTCTTTCATACTTTGAACATATTGTCAGGAGGGACCAGTCGCTGGAGAAGGATATCATGTTTGGTTAGGTGGAGGGTCAGAGAAAAAGAGGAAGACCCACAGCAAGATGGATTGATAAAGTGGTAGCATCAGTGGGCGCAAGCATGGCAACAATTGTGAAGTTGACCCAGGATTGGGCACTGTTTCAGTCTGTTGTGCATAGAGTCGCTATGAGTCGGTACTGACTCGATGGCACCTAACAACATCAACACACATGTATATGTATATATGCCACTATAATCTTTTTTAAAATGATCTGTAAGAAAATCTAAGCAGGCTAATGCTAAGATTTTATACAACAGAATTTATATATAATGTTTAAAAATATTTATCATTGCAAAAGGTTTTTTGCAAGATACATAGAGAGTCCTGGTGTGGCACTGTGGGATAATGCACTGGATAGCAAGATTGGTTTGAACTGCAAGGTTAGCAGTTCAAATTCACCAGCCACTCCCTGGAAACCGTATATGGTGTTGGTATGAGTTGGAACTGATTTGAAGGCACTTAACAACAACAACAACAAATATATATGGACTCCTGGCATAGCACTGCAGGATCAGCACTGGTCTGAGAACTACACGGTCAGCAGTTTAAATCCACCAGCTGCAACCTGGAAATCCTACACAAGGTCACTATGAGTCAAAATTTATTAGATGGCACTTAACAAAAACCACCAACCTGTGTAGGGTTTCCAAAGAGCGGCTAGTGAGTTTGAACTATCGACCTGGATTTTCAAACTGGCCTTATGGTCCAGTACTCACCCTACTGAGCCACACCAGGAACCATATATATATCTTACATACACTATTTCTTCTTGCAATGATAAATATTTTCAAAGCTATATACAAATCCTAGTATCTAAAATTGTAGCATTTGCCCTGTTTAGATTTCCTTACAGACCTAGCAATTTTATCAAGATTTTAAACCTATCAGGGCATATGCTGTCTACAAATAGTTTAAACAATGATCAAAGCCTTAGTATGGTTAACGTCTCTAAACATCCTCACTGCCTAAAGTAACACTTTTTAAAAGTACAGATTTTAAAAATAACTGCTGACCTTGGTGTTATTAACAGCCCAAAGTGTAACCCACTGTGCTACGAGGGCTCCTGACAGCAAACTAAGTGCTTAGATTTTGAGTACTTTGAGCATTTTCAAAATTACTGATACCTCACTGGAAAACAAAGAAATAAAACTTACAACCATGATTTTCTTTTCCATTCAGTTCTTCCATGACCAGAAATTTAAAACATTAAAGAATAAAGATATCTCATTAGGGGAATGAATGGAAAAATTATGATGCCTCCATTCAACAAAGTACCTTGAATAAACATACCTAGTTAAACAAAAAGCCACATAGTTGTAATATCATGGAAGATCACAAAAACAATGTGAAAAAAGTAGCATCATAGAATTGGCATGTAGCATGATTCTATGAGTATAAAAATAAACAAAAATTACTTTATATATGTGCTTTCAAATGAATGCAAATAAGGTAGTCAGAAACTAGCAAAGACTAGAAAGATACACCAAATTGTTTTTAAAAATGGTTACCACCATACAGAGGACGATAATTTTCACTTTACATAATTCTAACTAAAAATATTATATAAGAAGACAGTCACTTTATCGAGTAGTTTTTAAAATGAGAAAAGGGACATTTGAAGTATCTATTACTATGCATGGTACAAGACACTTGATACACATTATACCAAATCATCATCGTAACAGATCTGTATTTTACTACTTTAGGCAGGGAGAAGTTAAACTACTAGTAGCAATCTGAATTTTAACACAGGGTCTCTGAGGACAAATTGTATACCATGAAACGTCACAAAAAAGGCTTAATTGAGAAGAATTAAAAGTCCTTAAACCCTGCTTCATTTCTGCCTTAAAACAGTAGATTGCGCTAAAATTACGTGTATACAAACGCACAAATATGTATGCTTACTTAAGAATTTAGGTTTGAATGAGTACCACTATTTATCATCACAGTTCTTTGGACCCTCAACTTTTTAAGTCTATAAATCTATCTGTTTCTCCATGGTAGTAGACAGGCTTAGTAAAAGACACATTTTAAATGTAAAATGTGAAATAACACAATTTTATAAAAAAGGTAGTAAAATCTGCCTATTCAAATAAGATGTGAAAAGGCCATTCCACCATTCCCATTTTATTTTTAATAAAAAGGTATTAAGTTCTTGTAGTGACCTTTCTGAAGGAGCATGGCCTATAAAATCTATTTAAGGATAGTAGATCTAGTTGATGTTTCATGTGTTGACCTTATGAATAGCAATCACTCAATTAGCCATTTCATTTTCCTTTTTTATTTACAGTCCAATAGAGTACCTTTCCATAATATACCTCAACTTTACATGATTTTAATGAGGTCAGAGTCATATTTTAATAATTTCAATCATTCTTTAAAAGTTTTCAGAGTTCCTCTTTAGCAAAAATAAGCATTCAGAAATGATACAACTTTTTTATATGTTCCCAACAGTGGTTGTCTGAGTCACTATGTCCCCAGTGCCAAGAGTGTTGACACATGACGATCATTTACTAAACATTTATGTAATAAATTAAGTCAATATCCTCTATAAAAATTTGTCAAAAATTGTATAAAATTAACTGCAATGAATAATGTGAGAGATCCAACAAGGCAGATGAAGTATGACTCAAACTCATCATTAAGTCATTTAACTTGTGTGCTTGACCCAAACCATGGTATTTGCAATAAGGCAGCGTAGGATAAACACTAGACTACTAGTCTCAAGGTTGGTAGTTCAAACCCACCAGCCGCTCCTTGAAAATCCTATACAAGGTCTCTATGAGTCAGAACCCATTTGACTGCAATTAAAAACAACATATGCAATTGAAGAGTACTAGTGTAGCACTGTAGGATAACCACAAGGTCAATGGTTTAAACTCACCAGCCATTCCTCAGAAACTCTATACAGGTTCGCCAAGAGTCACGCTGACTCTAGGGTACTTAAGCAATACATGCATGTGAAAGCTGGACAATGAATAAGGAAGCCCATAAAAGAACTGATGCATTTGAAATAAGGGTGTTGGAGAAAAATGTTAAATATACCACTGACTGCCAGAAGAATCAACAAATCTGCATTAGGAGAAGTACAGCCAAGATGCTCCTTAGAAGTGAGGAGAGCAAGATTTTCTCATGTACTTTGGACATGAATTAGGAAGAGGACATCATGCTTACTAAAATAAAGGGTCAGTGGAAAGGAGGAAGACTCTCAAGGAGATGAACTGACCAGTGGCTACAACACTGGGCTCCAACAGATTAAAGATAAAGAGAATGGTGAAAAGACTGGGCAGCCTCTCCTTCGATTATATTTGGAACCTAGATGAGGGCATTGAACAACAACTTACACTGTGCTTCCACCAGTGTGTTCTGTTGTATTATTTATAAAGGGACTTCTGAATGAAATCATAAACAGAAGATGATTAAAACATGACACAAGCAATGACAATACCATTATATCATTGTGTCATATTTATACTACAAGTGAAAAATGTGTTTAAATTCCAAACTTATTTTAAATAGTACCAATATTAACTGAATTACATGGAAGTTAAAAAAAAAAAAAAAAAACTCACTATACACCACTTACAATATTCACAAGAATATCTAACTTTATTATAGCAATACTGTTGTTTTTGTTGTTAAGTGCCGTTGAATCAGTTGCAACTCATACCAATACTGTATAGGGTTTCTAAGGAGTGGTTGGTGAATTTGAACCATTGCAGTTCACACTGACCTTGCAGTCCAGTGCACAGTGTCACACCATGTAATATTAGGCATTTTGCGGAGCATGATGGTTATGTACAATAAGCACTGGATGGCGAGCACTAGAGTTTAGCTTGTCAACCACTCCGTGGGAATAAGATGAGGCTTTCTTCCCCACAAAGATTTATAGCTTCAGAAACCCTATACATGGCTGCTATCAGTCAGGACTGATCCAATGGTACATAACAATATGTGCTATTTTACATAACTTCTAGAAAAACAATACTCTCAAGCCATTAGACATTTTGAAAATGGACCTGAACCATTTCTAATTGTCTTCTATATTTTGATGAAGCCTGGCTTATATTCCTTGGAATATGTATTCCCAGTATTCCAAAGAATACTTTTTCCTTGGAAAAGTGCAATGAAATTAATATGAATATTATTTCTGCCAATTATACACTGTCCTAATGCCACTTTGCATTATTAGTAAAGAATAGTGGGGCAGCTTTGAATGTTAATCTAAAAAATCAGAATGGACCATCAATTAATAAAGTAAGCTGGTCCTACAGGAAGAAAAATACGCATAACCAGAGTAAGACAAGGAATAGTTCGGAAAGAGTTTATAAGTAATGAGTGGTAGTTACTTTTCTCCTCATTAAACTGTAAGGAGCTCTGGTAGCATAGTGGTTATGAATCGGGCTGCTAACCTCAAGGTCAGCAATTCAAAATTACCAGCTGTTCCACAGGAGAAAGATGAGGCTTTCTGCTCCCATAAAGATTTACAGCCTCGGAAACCCTGTACAGGGTCGCTATGAGTTGGAACCAGCTCCATGGCACATAACCACCGCCACCACCAAAATTTACACATGTGGTTCAGTGAAACACTACAGAGAAGGCACTGCTCTTTCGTACAAGACATTTCCATACAACCCTCAGACTTTGTAATTTGCTCCAATGCTATCCCAAAGGTCTGTGTTGAAGTTTAGCCTTCTGTAATGATCCATGCACAACAAAACCATTAACTGGCCAGACCTTCTTCTAAGGAGCAGAAAGCCAGATCTTTTACAAGCCTATTTTTACTCTTTTGTGAATAGGATTAAGTTCAAGGTTCAGTAAAATAAAAGAGAGGTCTTTCACCCATATGGACTTTGTCTTACTGCCTAAGTTGTTGTTGTTCTTAAGTACTCCGAGGAGTCAGTTCCGACTCATAGAGACTCTGCACAGGGTTTCCGAGGTTGTAAATCTTTATGGGAGCAGAATGCTCATCTTTCTCCCGTGGAACCACTGGTAGTTTCGAACTGCCGACCTTCAGGTTAGCAGCCCGATTTGTTAACCACTATGCTACCAGAGCTCCTTTACTGCCTAAGGGACTATGATAAAAACCTAGGTTTTGAAAACTGATAGACTGAGGCTACAAACACAGATACATTACTTCATAACTTTCAAGGCTGACTCTAAGTCTGGTTATCTCAACTGTCATGTGGGAGAAGAGAATGAAAATAAAATGCAGGGTTGTTGTGAGACTTAATGAAATATTTTAAGTAAAGCAACTAGCACAGTGTGTTCATTAAATACTGTTTTCTTGTCCTCACAGTTAAACTTATGATGCAAACAAATGTGAAGTTAATTAAGAACAAATCATAGAAAGTTATAATGAATAATCAAAAGCCACCTACCAATTTTTAAGTCTAAGTATATAACCTCTGCAGTTAATATTTTCAGAACAGAAATTTAAACAATAACAAAAATTCATAAAAGACAAACCCTAATTAAGTATTTGGAGTCCTGGTGTGGCGCTGTAGGTTAATGCAAAGTCGGTTTGAACCACAAGATTGGCGGTTCAAAGCTCACCAGTCGCTCCTTGGGAACCATATATAGGGTCGCAATGGGTCGGAGAAATGACTCTTAACAACGACACTTAACAACAACAACAAATTAAGTATTTACCAATAAAAACTACATATTCTCTCTGTCATATAACTATTTCCCACATATCCAAAATCTTTGACAATGAAATCAAATAATACATCTGCATGTATCTTTCAGCCTGAACCAAGCAAACACTAGGTAGCACCTTGCACAATTTGACAGATTACTCCTCAGAAATAGATGGTTCATATGCCATTTAAAAATTTGGACACATATTTAAAAAATGATTGTATAAAAATTTCACTATGTGTACATACAGCACATTTCCAATATAGGAGCCACATTCAAAAGTCAGTCTCTTAAATCAAAGATACATTATAAATAGTGAATACGTTCTAATGTGATTGTTCCTAGGTGGTGTAGTTTGCACTTGACTGCTAAAGTTTGGCTGATCAAACCCAAGAAAAGACCTGGAACCCCTATGAGGAGTTGTAATCTGTACTACATGTGGTCATCATAAGGTGAAATAATCAAGCAAATGACAAATAACAACAAGGTTCTAATGCAAAACTCAAGGTGACCCCATTATGTGAATCCTTACTGACACAGTCATTATTCTGTGCTTCTATTGTCATTCATAATCAAATGTGGATTGAGTGCCCACCATGTGCCCAGTACTGTGCACAGTGCTAGCTGTTAAGCAAAGACAATACAGTCTCTGTTACCGGGCCGCCAAAATCTGTTTTCCACAAATATCAAATCAGATACAACCACTTCAATACTTCAAAACTTTCAATGGCTTTTCTTCTCATTTGCAATAAATTCCAAATAGCTTCAAGGTCACCAAGGCCCTGCCTTGTCAGGCTCTCCTCTCTCATCTATTCCTTTTATTCACAAAGCTCTGTCTTCAGGACCTTCTCAGACAGCCAACAAACTGGAGGCACTCACTCATCTATGCCAAGAAATCTTTAAGTCAACTGACTGGAAGAAATCCATATTTGTGCCCATTCCAAAGAGAAGTGATCTGACAAAATGCAGAAATCATCAGACAATATCATTAATATCGTATTCAAGGAGAATATTAAAAGGATCATGCACTGCCAAAAGAACAAACCAATCTGTGTTGGAAGAAGTACAGACAGAATGCTCATTGGAAGCCAGGATGGCCAGACATTGTCTCTCATACTGCAGACATATTATCAGGAGGAAGACTCATTAACAAATGATACAAGCTTGCTTGCTGAAAGCGAAGAGGACTTACAATACTAAGTGATGATGATCAAAGACCACAACCATTGGTAGGAGTTGCACCTCAATGTAAAGAAAACAAAAGTTCTCACCAATGGACCAACAAACAATATCCTTATAAATGGAGAAAAGATTGAAGTTGTCAAAGACTTCATTTTGCTCGGTTCAACCATTGACACTCATGGAAGCAGAAGTCAATAAATCATATGACGTGTTGCATTTGGCAAATCTGCTGCACAAGACCTCTTAAAAGTGTTCAAGAACAAAGACATCAGTTTGAGGACTAAGGTGCGTCTGACCCAAACCATGGTGTTTTCAATAACCTCATATGCATGTGAATGTTAGACAGTGACTAAGGAAGACCGTAGAAGTATTGATGCATTTGAGTTATGGTGTTGTAGGAGAATATTAAAATTACCAAGTACTGCCAAAAGAACAAACAGATCTGTATTGGAAGAAGTACAGCCCAGAATGCTCCTTGGAAGCCAGAATGGCCAGGCATTGTCTCTCATACTTCAGACATAGTATCAGGAAAGACCAGTCCCTGGAGTAGGATATCATATTTGGTAAAGTGAAGAATCAGAGAAAAAGAGGAAGACCCCCAATGAGATGGACTGGCACAGTGGCAATAGCAACAGGCTCCGGCGCAGCAATGACCGTGAGGTTGGCACAGGACCGGGCAGTATTTTGTTCCCTTGTGCATAGGGTCACTATGAGTCCATACCAACTCAGTGGCACCTAACAATAACAATAACAATGTAGCCTCAAATGAGCCTTTGGCTACTAACTGCAATGTCAGTAGTTTGAATCTACCACTTGCTCTGTGGGATAAAGATGAGGCTTTCTACTCCCATAAAGATTTACAACCTCAGAAACTCTATATAGGGTCGGAACTTACTTGATGTCACACAACCACCACCACTACCACCATCTAGCCCAGGATCTTAGCCTAGGGCTTTCCTCATTCCAACTTCTCACCTGACTTCCACTTCCTCTTTCAGTTTAAAACTCAGATTCACATAGGCCTTTCCTAAAGCATTCACCCCAATCCTTCAGACAAACATGGTGAGTTCTCTATTTCAGAAAAATCACCTTGGCATCAAGTTAAAGGACAGACTGTGTCTGAGGAGATGTCACAGTGCGAGGAGAAAGCGATAAACAACAAAGTTAAGCAGGAAACAACTATACAAATTTCCAAGAGTAGGGTGCATGCAAAAGCACGGAAGTCCCCTTTGCTGCTGCCTTTATATGCAATGAAGTCAGTTCTGTATATGGTTTCCAAGGACAGGCTGGTGGGTTTACACTGCATACCTTGTAGACAGAAGTCCAGAGCTGATCCTACAAGTACCACACAAAGGTACCTCAGGTTATGAGCTCTCTAAGAGCAGTACCATGTACTACAAGAATATTATGTCTTCAGAAAGGTTAATTAAACATTAGACAATTTGAAACAAATGAGAGAAGAGCACTCAGTATCACAAAGAAGCAAATAATAATCACTACCAATTATGGTAGCTGTAGGATAAGCACTGGACTGCTAAGTGAAAGGTCAGTGGTTCAAACTCACCATCCACTGTATAGGAGAGAGATGAGGCTGCCTGCTCCCATAAAGAGTTATAGTCTCAGAAACACTAATAGGGTGATTCAAAGTCAGAATCAACTTCTAGGCAGTGAATTGGGGTTTTGTTTTGCTTTGTTTTTGTAAGTTTGTACTAGTCTGTATGACAATCGAGAGGTGGAAGGCAGTACAACAAAAATTCAGAGTAGTGGCTTTGCCTAAGTCTGGAGATACCAGCTTCATTACTCATGAGCTATGCGATTTTAAGTTACTTCTCTGAGCTTTGATTTCTTTAAGAGTATGGCGCTAAAAGATAAGCACTGGACTGCAAGGTCAGTTTGAACCTCAAGGTAGGCAATTTCAACTCACCTGAACCTCAAGGTAGGCAATTTCAACCCACCAGTCACTCCTCAGAATCTCTATACGAGGTCGCTGTGAGTAGGAACTAAATAGATGGCACTTTAACAACAACATATCATAGGATTATTACAAGATTCAAATGCAAGGCACTTAGGATGCTACTTGGTATATATTAACACTGGCAAAGTTGTCACTCTTGTCGTTGTTGTTGTGTTGTTAGGTTCCATCGAGTGGGTACCGACTCATAGCAACCTTATGCACAGCAGAACGAAACACTGTCTGGTCCTGGGCCAACCTCACCACTGTTGCCATGCTTGAGTCCATTGACGCTGCCACTGTGCCAATCCATCTCATTGGGGGTCTTCCTCTTTTTCTCTGACCCTCCACCTAACAAATATGATATCCTTCTCCAGCGACTGGTCCCTCCTGGCAATCACTACTGTTATTAGTAGTACCATTACTACCTCTACCAGGTACTTCATAGACACTACTTCATCTTCACAAAAGAATCTATGAATGATATACCGTTATCTTCACTACACAATGAAAGAAATTACATACAAAAGCAGTTCACACCTTTTTTAAGTATCAATATTGGGATTCGGGCTAGTTGTATTAGTCTAAAATCCATATACTAAGGCCTGCTATGATAACATCTCTCACAAGGGACAAGAGGGACTCAAATGTGACTGACAACATGAATGTCTAAACAACATGATTTACTAAAGCATATATGGCACTTAACAGCAGCAACAACAATACACAATACTATACTGCAGTCACTCATCGGAGTTTCAGAAATACAACAGTGAACAAAATACAGGTAGTCCCCAACTTACAACATATTTGAGACATGACTAATTGCACTTATGACTGCTTATTGTTTTTTAGTATATCTTATTAGTAATAAAAGGAGCTCTATAGCGTAGTGGTTATGAATCGGGCTGCAAACCTTAAGGTCAGCATTTCAAATCTACCAGCCAATCTGCGGGAGAAAGATGAGGCTTTCTGGTCCTGTAAAGATTTACAGCATTGGAAACCCTGTACAGGGTCGCTATGGGTCAAAACCGACTCAACGGTACATAACAACAACATTAGTAATAAGGAGATCTGGTGGCACAGTGGTAAAGTGCTTGACTGCTAAACAAAAGATTAGCAGTTCAAACCCACTAGTCATTCCAAAGAGAAAAATGTGGCCATTGCTTCCATAAAGATTTACAGCCTTGGAAACACCATAGAATTAACTCAATGGCAGTGGCTTTGGTTTTGGTTTTATCATTACTAGTATGTACTACAATTTGTAGCATGTAGTTTGCTTGTATCATTTCTGTTCTTTTATATATAACGTTTCCAATCCCCAAAGACAATTAAGGATCAGATTTGTAACAATGCAGAGGCATTCGACTCACCTAAGAACTGATTTATGATTGAGTCACAGGAATGGAACCCCATTATAAATCAGGAACTGCCTGTCAATACAGTCTTCACTCTCATGGAGGCTGTATTCTAGTGAAACCTGGAGGACATTATCCTGAGTAAAATATATCAATCACAAAAGGACAAATATTGTAGGAGACCACTACTATAAAAAGTCTAGAAACGATTTTCACATAAAAAGAAACATTCTTTAATGGTACCAGGGGTGGCAGGGTAAGGGTGGGAAACTAAGAAAGAAAGAAAAAAAAAAAAAAAAAAAAAGACTGACAGAGAAGTTAAAAAAGGAGATAAAAACAAACAAACAAACAAATAAAAATGATATGCCTGTGCAGAAAAAGTCTAAGCTGAAGTTAAAATGAGAAGCTAAGGAGCACCTGACTGGAGACAAGGTATTTAGCATCACCTCATATGTTCATGATTGTTGGACAATGAATGAGGAAGTCTGAAGAATAAGTGACACAACTGAAGTATGGTGTTAGTAAAGAACATCGACTATATTCATAGTATGGACTTCCAGAAGGAATAAATTTGTCTTAAAGAAAGTACAGCCAGAATTCCTCAGAAGCAAGGATGGCAATTCTCCATCTAGCTACTTTGGACATGTTATCAGGATACATTCCTTGATAAAAATAATGGGTCAGGTGAAAAATAGGAAGACCCTCAGTGAGACGGATTGTGGCAGAGGCTTCAACAATGGGCTCATACATACCTGCTACTGAAAGTAAGAAGCACGAAGGGAAGGCTCCATTGAGTTACACATGGTGTCACTCTGGAACTCAATGGCCCTTAATAACAAAAGACAGCCAGATAGCCAAACAACAATATAGAGAGCACTCCAGGAAGAGGAAAGAGCTACTACAAAGATCCTATGGTGAAAATAAAATTGTGTTTCTTATGGAGAACAAGTGGGCATGGCTGAAGATCAGTGGAGGAGCACAGGAGTGTCCACAAGGAGGTCAGAGACATAGGAAAGTAACAGGATACTCAGGGCTCTGTAACCCAAGTGAAGAAACTGTGGATTCATGGTAAGGGTAATGAAGGTAATTGGAAGATTTAAGCAGGAGAGTGACATGTGTATTTTAAAGATCATTCTCACTGGAGAACACACTGTGGTGAGGAAAATTTGTGGAGACCAAGCTATTTCAGGTGTGGGGCTTAGGATAAGTACTGGACTGCTAACCAGAAGGTTGGTTTAAATCCACCAGCCACTCTTCAGAAACACTATGCAAGATCACTGAATCGGCACCAACTCAACAGCATTTAACAACAACAGACCAGAGCTAAAAGTAGGGTGAATTAAAGAGGTAGAAGTTGTTGTTAAGTGTCATCAAGTAGGTTCCAACTCACAGTGACCATGTATGAAATTCCGAGGCTGTAAATCTTTGTGGGAACAGGAAGTTTCATCTACTCCTGCAGAGCAGCTGGTGGACTCAAACCACTGACTTTGTGGTTCACAATGCTTATCTAACAGAGCCACTGTGCTCCCAGAGTAGAAGCACAGCTAGAGAGAAATGCATTACAATGTTAGGGCTAGGGTTAAGCGATGGGAGTGGTGGTGGTGGTGGTGTGCCATTGAGTCAGTTCTGACTCATAGTGATCCTGTATAGGGTTTCTGAGGCTGCAAATATTTATAGGAGCAGACAGCCGCATCTTTTTCTCACAAGTGACTGGTAGATTCAAACTACTGACCTTGAGGTTAGCAGCCCGATTTGTAATCCACTCTGGTAGCGTAGTGGTTACGAATCGGGCTGCAAACAGCAAGGTCAGCAGTTCGAAACTACCAGCAGCTCCACGGGAGAAAGATGAGGCTTTCTGCTCCTGTAAACGGCACATATGGAATAGAAAGGATTTATAGATAAACTGAACAAACAGGGTAAAGGGAAGCAAGGAATAACAACTATATTTTAGCATGATCAACTGAGAGAATGGAGGTTTAGTTTACTGAGCTGGAGAAGATTTAAGGAGGTGCAAGTTTACAGTGGAGTCTTGGCGTTGGGCTGTAGGATAAGCACTGAACTTCTAACCACAAGTTGATATTTCAAACTCACTAGCCACTCCTCAGAAACCTTATACTATAAAAGGTTGCTATGATCCAGAATCAATTTAATGGCACCTAACAACAAAGTTAGTGTTAAGAATAAGGATAGAAAATAAGAGTTTTATCTTGGCTAGGTTTTGTTTAAGTAACCCAAAATAGACTAATTAAGTCATGTTCAGTAGACACCTGGATGTAGGAATCAGGAGTTCTTAAGACTTCCTTTTATTCCGCCCCCCCCACCTTTTTTTTTTTTAACCTCTCAGAAGAAAGAAAATCACAAGAGCTTTAGAATGCACAACGTGACTATTATATAATAATCTAAATGGAGTCCTGGTGTAGCGCTGTGGACTAATGGGTCCGACTGCAAAGTTGTCTGAACTGCAAGGTTGGAGGTTCAAGCTCACCAGCTGCTCCTTGGAAACCCTACACAGGGTTGGTATGGGTCGGAATCGACTCGATGGCACTACACAACAACAACAATAAAGCAGTGATAGAAGCAGTTGTGTTCTTCATGAAGTATCACCTACATTGGGGATACTGACATAGAACAAGAATAAGCATTAAGGACAAGATTCATGCCAAGAGAGTTAATCCACATTATATGGCCTCCATTTCCTAAATCTTACAAGATTACAGGGCAAGGCCTCGTAAGAAGAGATGAGAGCTCCTAGCAGAATATACCTGACAAGTGCTTTCTGAAAATCCCATCCTACTTGAAGGAAACCCACTGCATATCTAACATAAGATAAAAATATCTACTAACTATACATAAAATAATGATTGTTCTCTCTGCTGTCTAATAGTTTCCATGGAAACTGTCAGGAGCAATTTCTTTAAACTTGTAGCTGATTATTGACAAAAATGAGATGGATTTAGAATAAAAGAGAGCTAAAATTACAAAATGGAATGGACCATTAAATAGGACAGCTCTATTAATATTAATTAATATTAAGTTCTGATTCAAGCTAATTATATTTAAGCATGGCAGATTTTCTTAATCAAATAGCTATTAGAAGGTAGATAACAAAATGAGGGAACGATAATAATAATCATATGTGTTCAGTATAAATCCTTAACACATATCAGCAATACTGTAAAAGGCATGTTTCTTGAAAAGACAAGAATTAAAATTTATTGAGAAGCTACTAAATGTCAAATACTTAGCACATACCATTTTATTTAATCTTCACAATAATGCTAACAGGTAAATCTTATTATCCTCAGTTTTATAGAAAGGAAGCTGAGTCTTATTGATACAAAATAAAACAGGTAGTAAACGAAAGTGCTGTTGAAAAGAAATATGTCTTAGAAGAAATATAATCAGAATGTTCCTGATAATTAAAGATGGCAATAACTTTGACTCACTTACTTTGGACACATCATCAGGAAAGGAAAACAAAAGCTCAGCGAAAACAACGGAAACCCTCAAAGAAGCTGGACTAACAAAGGCCATGACAATGGAACAAAGCATGAAGGTAGCACAGGACCTAGAAATGTTTCATTCTGTGATACACAGTCACAGTCTAACAATAACAAAAACAACAGCCTATACTAGATCCCACTTTAGCTGACTACAAAGTGTATGCTCTTTCCTTAGCTTCTTAAAGGGGCCACAACCCACTACAGTCTAGAGCCTAGAGGCTACAGTGTCTTCAAGCCACAGAATCTTCTCAACTAGTTGACTGCTAAATTAGATGGAAAACAAAGCTGTTACCTAAATGCCTAAAATGAAGAGAGTTTCAGACATGTAAACTAAAAAGTTGAGTTTTTCCCAGGATATAAAATAAAACCCCACCAGATAAACAAATCAAATTCATGAGGAAAATAATAAACTAATATAAAGAGAAGTTAGAGGTAAATACTGGAAAAATTCAAATCAGAGGCTTAAAAACCCATCAAATGGTGATAAACTTGTTACTATGTATCCTTGAATCCTGACTCATATTGATCCTGTATAGGGTTTCCAAGACTATAAATCTTTATAGGAGTAGCAAGCCACATCTTTCTCCCACAGATCAGCTGGTGGTTTGAACTGCCAACCTTATAATAGTAGTCGGGTGCTTATCCCACAGCACCACCAGTAATAGCAGGGGCACATATTCAGGAGAATTAAGGAGGGGTAATGTATGCGACAACCTAGATACACAGGAAAAGGACGTTCCAGTATGGAGACTTTCATTTTTCTGTTGATAAACTTAGGAAGTCAAAATAAAGATAATGATGATTCACTTTAAGAAGGAATAATTTAAAAAATTATCTTGTCACCTAAGAATGAAAGCAAAAATGCCAAGCGTTCTTAAATTTTATCTCATCACAACATACTGTAACCATTACTACAGATAACTGTACTGTAATGACAATGTGACTACAGCTATCAACTCATCTGACCCTAATACACTTGAATTGTGTAACTATTGGGGCCAAATGGGAAACGGAAGGTATTGAAGGTATAGAATACTATATTCCTTTACTAAATAAATGTCATTTACTTTGGTTTTTGAATTTCAACCAAAATTTAGTGCCTTATACATTTTACTCCAATGTTCTTTAAAGAAAAACCTGGATATCTGCACCTCTCTTTGGATTTCAGCAGTCAAAATAAGTTGTATTCAACAACCACAGCACACATTGATACAGTAGCAGTCCAAGCACAACTCAGTATGCACACTTAGAAACGCAGGACTCACACTAATTCAACAAAGGATAGAAACAAAGAGTAATAGCAGGAGCACATATTCAGGAGAATTAAGGAGGGGTAATGCATGAAACTGTAGCCATTTAATAAGACTCATTTATTCTAGAAAGTGATATGGATATATTCAAAGACTTGTGTTCCCAACATAAATTCATTCATGGATTTTCCTGAGCCCATAACCTCCCAGAAATTGTTTTCAAAACAATATGCACTCATCTGGGAAGCCATCAGACAGCTTTCATGGGTGCACTCCAGCAATCCCAGGGATGCACCAACTACTATCAACTACAATCCCTTGCACAGACGTTTCCTTCAGTCCTCACATGGAGATGCCAGGGGATGGGGCAGAAAGCATATGGCCTTGAATCACAGTCTATTAATGTGGCGCAAGTAGCTTCACCTCTGTGACCTTCTGTTTCATGCCTATGGAAATGTGTAGATGCTACATATATCATGTTGTTGTTGTTGTTAAGTGCCGTTGAGTCGGTTCTGACCCACAGCAACCCTAAAGAGGGTTTCCGAGGCTGTAAACCTTTACGGGAACAGAAAGCCTCATCTTTCTCCCGTGGAGCAGCTGGTAGTTTCGAACTGCTGACCTTGCGGTTCACAGCCCGATTCGTAACCACTACACTACCAGAGCTCCTTTATATCATAGGGAGTTGAAAAGTTGGGGCTACCGGGCAATGACCAAAAACTACTTAATTATAAAAGTTA
The DNA here is from genome assembly GCF_000296735.1 of Chrysochloris asiatica. Classification (NCBI taxonomy): domain Eukaryota; kingdom Metazoa; phylum Chordata; class Mammalia; order Afrosoricida; family Chrysochloridae; genus Chrysochloris; species Chrysochloris asiatica. The sequence continues at coordinate 2,296,987 of NW_006408722.1, read as the reverse complement.
TTTTATAAAGATCAAAAATGGTTTAAGGAGCTGCCTTTTTACTCAATTGACAGCTGAGGTTTCCAGAAACAGAAGAAACCTAACTGCCTCTAGCTAAACAGTTTTCTGTATGTCAGGGTAGGCGAGGAATCCCCACTCCCAGCTCCTCCCAGGCCTTGCACACCATGACAGGTCATACTCAAAACACAGTGCAAACCTGAACAGAACAATAGCAGAAATCGGGATCCAGCTTGGGCCTACCAAAGAAGAAACAGTGCTAAAATGCTATTATAGTTGACATAAATTTTCAGAATAAAAAGGATTTAAAAAATACCAAGTGACCCTTTTGGGGTCTATACACTTACCAGACCTTAAGAAAGTGGGCGGCGAGGAGACAACCACATCAGGTGAGCTGGCCATTTCAAACTGATGATTCTAATCATAAGCGTCACAGGCTAAACTACAGCAATTTTCAAAACTGTTTAGTGAAGGTTAGAAGCAATCAGCATTAGATTAATTGAAAGCAGTGTGAGCCATTATTAACATGATGCAGTGCGTAACAAAGGCAGTAATTATGGTTCATTATAATTTTATTTTCTCTTTTATGAGTTGAAAATTTGATTTGCTTTGATAAATTACATTTGCTTATATGGATTTGGCAGGGAATATATAATACTTATTAAATGTTATGTAAGATGAGCATCCTCTATTGTTCAGTGATTATGCTACTATGTAATAATGCTCAGAAGTCGGCATTGTAGTCTACATCAATCATGTCAGTATAGTCTTCAGACAAAGCTGTTTACATTTTCTTTTGATGGCTTTTAATATTATAAGAATTGATTCACTCAAGAAGCTGGATAAGTCTACCCTTCACAGAGTTATCAAGCGAATCTAAAACTTCAAACATAACTACTAATCTGGAGGACTGACTTCAGCTGGTAGCTCTTCTCCTACATGTACACGTAGTGAAATATTCAACACTGATATTATGTATTTAACTACTTTGCACTGAACCTAAGTGACTATATTCAACAAGTTAAATAAGATTTAAAACTTTTTTCTCAGTTAAAAGGAAAAAAAAGTTTCAAACTTATTTCTGTTATGCCATGCAATTCAAAAGAAATGAAAACCAAAGAAAACAAATCCTGGAGGCTTTTAAAAGAAAAGCTGTAATGTGGCAAAAATGTGTGCTGCGAGCAGAAAGAGCTCATTTCTCTGTAAGAAAACTCTCGTTAATCTCTGTCCAGTTATTCATCATGTTAGTAGCATGTTTTACAGTTCAGACAGCTATTTATTTGTATCTGTATATCTGAAGTTTTAGAAAAATGTAAAACAAAAGACATGTGACCATTACAAGTAACTGAACTGACTTGAACTAACAACTACTTAAAAAAAAAAAATCTCTCATATTTTGTAAGTGGTTTTACATTTTAGCCAATAAATACACTTTTTTTTTTTCTTTTTAAAACAGAATGAAACTGGCAACAAAGATTGGGTGAAATTCTCCTGGACAATTTGCACAATTAGATACTTCCTCCAAATTAAAAAAAAAAAGAAAGAAAGAAAAAGGCACTGTGCACAACAGACAAGGAAAACGTTAATAAATGGGCAAACCCCAAACATAAAGACAGCATGTTTGTTCTTAATGAAAAAAACTCATCTGAATATCCTTGCAAATGCAAAGTTCATTTTCCAAAGACAATTTTCCTCTTAAATCTGCACCAGCATTCCCTAATAGTGATAAAAAGTATAGCCAATGTTTTAAAAGGTCCTTAACTTCAGAATTGTCATTCAAACACGTTTCCTGATTTGAGGTGCATTTTTAGCTCCTTTATTTCCAGCTAGCCAAGAAGAAGGGAAGTTTCAGTTATTACTCTAGGAGCAGTTGTAGGCCACAAGTGCTACTTCAAAGTCGTGACTCTGCAATTTGAACAAGTCAGTTCAGGACACTTGAACTGCTGCTAATGGTGGCAGGGCATCTTCTGACTTTGGGGGCCTGTGGTTGGGGAGCCACAACTGGAAATCGTATTTGCCTGCAGTGCCCCTTCCTTCTGAATGCTAAGTACGCCCAGGTGACCCTGTTCGTGCCCTATGGTTCTATGCCCTTCAATTTCTGCTAAGGCTGAGACTGTAATGTGAGGAATGTAAAAGAAAGGTATGCAATGGGGCAACGACCACGACAGGCCTTCTAAGGCCAGTTCATAGTCTTATCTAAGACAGAAACGATGTGATTTTTGCGGAGGATCACACTTAAAAAGGAACACGCTCACTTTCCTGGAACGTGGAACGTGGACGCCAGCTGATTTCTAAGGTAAAGACTCCAAGAGCTGCCATGCCAGCTCTCTGATGGGCACACAACTGGAGTGGAGTGTGCCACCTAATTCTACAGGTGTGTGGGGGTGGGGTGGGGGTGTATTAGAAATGAGCACTGGGCCACCACCTGCTTTCTGAGGGGAAGCACAGGGCACAGCTTCACTTTTAGGACCCCACCAGTCTTCCACCCAGGGCTTTTGAGAGGGAGTACCACCCACGATGTGCAGGTATGGGGTGGCGCCCCAGTCAGTCAAACCTGAGCGCTTGGCCCGAGCTCTTCGCTCCAGGACCTTCCAGCTCACTTCGGTCGCAAGCCCCGCCGCCCCCGCCATCGAGCTCCGACAGACGCTGTGGTCACCGCCCCTGGGCCGCCAGTCAACACAGACCTCCTGGCCCCGCCCCCCCGCACGACACTGTCGAGAGGCGTGCCGGCCGGAAGTGAACGCAAGAGCTAGCTTCAGTCTTGGTCCACTGCCTCCCAAGCGTCGGAAGGGCGGCCCAAGGGGAGAGTGAGCGAGGAGCGGAGGGCGGCTTGCACGCGTCTCGGGGCTGAGTGTTTTCTCACTCAGCCGGTGGCACGGCGCTTTACGGCTGCCGTCAAGCGCGGCGCTGGCCCGAAGGGCGGGGGCCGAGAGGCTGCCATGGCGGCGGCAGACAGGCTACTGAGCTCCTGGGTACTGCTGGCGCCGCTGCTAGTGGGGCTCGCGCTACTAGTAGTCGGGCCAGCCCCGGCGTGGGCGCTGCACAACGTCACGGCCGAACTCTTTGGGGCTGAGGCCTGGGGCACAGTAGCGGCCTTCGGAGACCTCAACTCCGACAAGCAGACGGACCTCTTCGTGCTTCGGGAAAGTCAGTGCTTGCCTGGCCCTCCCTCTGCCCGCCGTCCCTGTGCCCTGCTCTGGTGTCCCCCACATCCCCAGACCCAGTGACAGGTTTTCCTGCACTTCCCGGACCCTTGTCTCTTGGGCTTGCCTCCCTCTTCTTAGCTCCAGCATCCTTGACAGCTTGCCCCTTTTCTCATTTCCAATCCCGGGCCTAATTCGGCTATTCCACGGTTTGATGTACCCCAAAGTCCTGGCAACGCCCATTTTTTAAACCTACAAAGCCTCTGTCCTTCACCCAGGCACCGTCGTTCTCATGAAATCACTTGCCTTGCAAAGTCCTTTCTGATTCCCAGGACTGTTGGTTGCTTGGCTCTGCATTGGCTCCCAAGGCCCCTTCCTTCCGTTTTGCGTTTTTGTCCCCAAGCCCCTTTCTCCTTTAGTGAACTGGGAAAGATGCACCTTGAATTTCTTATAGGAGACTTCTTTCTGCCTCCCCACTTACCTAACTCACTTGCCCCTCTCTTTACAGAATCCCAGCTTTCTCAGAAGCAAGTGCCTTTTCAAAGACCTAAACATTCTACATCTCATAGAGAGGTCTTTAGCAGGGACCATTGATAAACCCCAGTATCTCTTCTAGAAGCGTTGTTGTTGTTGTTGTTGTTAAGTGCCATCGAGTCGGGTCCGACCCATAGCGACCCTGTACAGGATTTCCGAGGGTGTAAATCTTTACGGGAGTAGAAAGCCTCATCTTTCTCCCGCGGAGCGGCTGGTAGTTTCGAACCGCTGACCTTAAGGTTCGCAGCCCGATTCGTAACCACTATGCTACCAGAGCTACTGAACTGCAATTTCCGCTCTTCCAAACTATCTCGTCTTGTGTGCACATCACCTGTGTCACTGTATAGTTTTCTAAGTCCCACTTTCTTTGTCAACTGAAAGGATCTTGGAAATTCTTTGCTTTAACTATTACTAGACAAACTTTTAATGTTAATGCTGTCAATGTGTCCTAGTGTTTTCGAGTTCTCAACAAAAGCAGGTGCTGCTTAAAGTCAGGGATACAGAGGAAGTAAGTTAAGAGCTGACATAGATCCTGACTGACAGGATCCTGGGCCAGCCTTCTGGGAGCCTTTGTCAGGATCTCAGAGTATCTTGTGGCTCCTGAGATTTTCTCTTAGTCTGACTCAATGCCAAACTCCATCCAGAGTAGACACAGAAACTCTCTATACTTTAGATGGCCTGTGGTTTGGTTCAACAATTTCAAGTCTGTCCCAGTGAAAGCTTCTTGTGCTCCAAAAATGCATCAACTGGAGGAATGGTTCCATTGGAGCAAGAGAAAAGTCTTGTAGAGTTCAGCTTTTTCTCCTTAATCAATTCTTTGTTAACTCTCAGATACCTACAGTGGGAATTCTTGTGTCCTTTATGTGATAACTGTGTGAAACAGCCTTAGCAGGGACTGTGTTGTTAGATTTGGGAAAGATAAGACCTCCAACTCTCTTGGAAGCAGCCATCAAGAAGTCAAACAACATATTGCTTTAGGCAAATTTGCTTCAAAAGGACTTTTTAAGTGTTAAAGTGCAAATATGACTTTGAGGACTAAGGTGTGCCTGACCCAAGCCAAGGTAGTTTCAGTCTCCTCATATGAATGTGAAAATCGGACAATGAATAAGAAAGACCAGTGAAAAATTAATGCATATGATTATGGTGTTGGCAAAGAATACTGAAAGTACCATGGACTGCCAAAAGAAGAAACAAATTTGTATTGGAAAAAGTACAGCCAGAATGCTCATTAAAAGCAAGGATGGTGAGACTTTGCTCTTGTTCTTTGGATGTGTTGTCAGAAGGGACCAGTTCCTGGAGAAGGACATCATGCTTGGTAAAGTGGAGCATTAGCAAAAACGATGAAGACCCCGATGAAATGGGCTGACACAGCAGCAGCAACAGTGGGCTCAAACATATAACAACTGTGAGGATGGCACAGGACCAGACAAGACAGTGTTTGTTTCTGTTTTGTATAGGGTCACTATGAGTCAGAACTGACTGAACTACATCTAACCACAACAAGGCCTCCAATAAAGCTAGAAGTCATGTTCTTGTATGTCTTTTTTTTTACATCATCTGATTTGACACCTGGCAGAAGCCATTGACTTCAGTTTTTCCTCATCCACTAAGGTTTTCAGTGCCTATTTCTCTTTGCGTTCAATGTTGAACTTGTGCTGTGCTGTTTGGAGATGCTATTCCATTAGATTGGAGTCCTGGGGTGTCCCTGTGGATTAATGCACTGTCAGTTTGAACCGCAAGGTTAGCGGTTCAAGTTCACCAGTATCTCCTCGGAAACCCTATACAGGGCCGCTATGAGTCAGAACCGACTTGAAGGCACTTTTGTTAACAACAATAATGATTCCATTAGACTAGTAGAATTCTCCTTGGTAAACTGGAGTGGACAGATAAACTGGAGTGGAATTTGTTTTCTTCCTGAGAAAAGTACCTGAAAAGCGTCTTGTAATCACTGATTGGGTTTCTTACTAGGAAACATTTTTCTAATATCGTACATTTATTTCTTTTAGGAAATGATTTAATCGTCTTTTTGGCAGACCAGAACGCACCTTATTTTAAACCCAAAGTAAAACTATCCTTGAAGTAAGTACAAATATATTTGTTTCTATAAAATATTCATTGTTAGTGTAATAAATGAATATGCAATAACTGATTGGAATATCTCTGAAATCAACCTAACTCAATGTTATATAGTGACACAAAGACATTAGTTATGAGTTATAAATAGCAAATTGTTGTTAAGAAAAATAGAGAAAGTACTAAATTTAAAAATGATTTACTTTATAAAAACATAAATTTGAGTGGATTCTGGTCTGTTTCTATAAAGAAGCCCTATATTCCCTTGCAAGCTAATATGCTTTCTTAAATGTGTTGGGAGCTATGACTCCCGCTGAGTTTGCATGTGGTAGCAAATCGTTCACAGGAAGCCTCTCAGATCAACCAGGTACTGGCGAGAGGGGGTAGTGTGCAGTGAAGAAAAGATTAATGACTTCTATTCTAATTTTTTGTTTATCAATAGTGAGTTTGTTATGAACTTCATCCTTCATCAAACTGGAAATTTAAAAGTTTTTGATAACTGAATTTAAAAAAATATTCAAATAGCAGCTCTCATTTTTCTTTTTCTATGACTGACATTGCATGAAAAATACAGTGCCCTCAGCGATAGTGGGTCAACAAAGTTTTGAAACTGTAAGAAGCAAGATTGATTGTTGTCAGAGTTGAAGGAGGAAGAGATGCTCAGTACAGGCCAGTGAGGCAGCTTCCACGTCATTGGACTTGAGCTTCATGTTATTCTTAATTGCCCTCAGGTTGATTTTAGAATGAATAAAATTTAGATTGGGGTGTTCAAGGTTGACAGCATAACATTTACAAAGGAAAGCTATAAAAACAGTATGTTATGAAGAAAGGGATAGAAGTTTTGCTTCAGAAGTTAAGGGTACATTTTGTAGAGTTATAGGGTAGGAAGATGCTATCAAGGTTAATGGGTGACCTTTATAGTTATCAGAGAATTTGACCTTGATTCGATGGACAGTGAGAAATCATTACAGGTTCTTGTGCCAAGAAGAGATAGTGAAGTCTGTTTTAAGTTGACAATACTTATTAACCATATGTAGGATGATTTGGTAGGGGAAAAATGAGAGACTACTTGGGAAACTGTTATAAAAATGTGGTATGGAATAATGAGTGTTTGGACTCTATAATACTTAAACAATTTTTTGTTTTATTTTGTTTTTCCAAAAAATATGATGCCTTGAGTTAAAAATAAGAGGAATGTTACAAATGGATAAACAGGAAATATATTTCCCATGTTCTTGGGTACTAGACGTCAGCATGCATGGAGTAATGGAGGGAACAGAAGTTGATAAATGTATACCAAAACTGCATTTACTGTCTAGATGTTATTTTTTGTGGAAGAATAGAAGTTAAAGAAACTTATGGGTTATAAATAGCTTGGGTTCTACTAACTTAAAAAATATTTTTTCTCTGATTAATTCAATGTTAATTGTTTTATACATTTTTAAAATTTGTAAACGCTGCTTTTTTATTTAGCATTATTTTCAATGTAAAGATAGTTATCTTTTACCATTTTCCTCTTTCAATCCCTATTTTTCTTTCAAAAACAACTAATTGTAAAATTTGTAGCTATTCTGGTATTTATTTCCATATTTTAAAATACTTATTTACCTTAATTTCTTGATTTATTATTTCTCATTTCCATCTCTTTATTTTTATTTATATTTTTATTAGAATATATAAGGATTTGGCCTATTATAATTATGTTCATCATTTCAATGTAGGTGTATTAGAATTTTTGTTAAGTCAGTAATTGCTATTTATATTTTGACCATGCGGATTCTGTGTGTTTCAGAACCAAGTTGTTGTTAAGTGCCCTCAAGTCAGTTCTGACTCATAATGACCTTGTATAGGGTTTCCAAGGAGCGACTGGTTGGTTTGAACTACCAACTTTGTGATTAGAAGTCCAGTGCTGATCCTATAGTGCCGCACAACAGTATAGTATTTCACTTTTTATATAGTTCCCTTACTACCTCCTCCCCAGAAGTAAATGGTTTCTTTTAAAAAAATAAATTGCAGTTTTCAATTTGTATAGCTTTAATTTCTCTGCAGATAATAGCCATATACCATATCATGCATTTTTGTTTTCCCCAGTGAATCCTTTACACTGGGTACTTTCCCCTTTGCTGTTCAATAAGAGCCAGAATCAACGCTAGGGGAATGGACTGTTTTTGTTGTTAAGTGCCATTGAGTCGATTCCAACCCATAGTGACCCTGTATATGGTTTCTGAGGAGCAGCTGGTGAATGTGACCACCAACCTTGTGTTCAAATGGCTTTGCAGTCTGGTGCATTAACCCACAGCACCACACCAGGATGCTTTTAATTCTGTTTTTGATCCCTTATTTCCTGGGTCCTATGCTATCTTCTTTGTTTCATCCTTTATTTCACTGTATCGCAACCTTCATACAATTCCCAAGAAAGGATGCATAATCAGTCTTTGCATGCCCAACAACTTTTTTTAGTCGCTCACTGTTACAGTTGGGTCGGCTAATGGTCGTCCAGTTTCCTGCATGGTTGTTGAAAACTCCAGTGGCATTCTTTTCTTATTCCTTCAAATATGACTTGTATTATTTTTAATTTTGAGAGCTGTTAGTCTCTTCTTTATTCCTTTTGCTCTGAAATTTCATGAAATACCTTGGTGTAGATTATTTTTCAGTCAGTTATCTGATCTTTGTTGGGCCAATTCATACTGAAAGTTTCTATCTTTGGGGACTCTATGAAGTTCTTATTTTATTTCCTTGATAATTTTTGTTGTTTTTTCAAGATTTCCCATCTACTGGTAACTGGACTGCCTGACCTTCATCCTTCATCCCTTTATCTTATCTATTTTCTGTCACTTTGTTTTATTTTTCTTTTCAGGAGGTTCTCTCTTCTCTCAGCTTTACCTTCCAAGTCTTCTGTTGAATTTTTTATTTTAGCTGTCATATATTTAATTTCCAAGAGATTTTCTTTGTTGTCTTATTGTTCTTTTCTTTTAACATACTGTTCTTTTATATTTACTTCTCTTATGTCCAGGTGTAATAGTAGTTAAAACTCTTGGCTGATAACCACATGGTCAGTGGTTTGAATGCACCAGTTACTCTGAGGAAGAAAGCTGTGGCATTCTGCTTCCATACAATTTGCAACCTTGTTAGGTGCCATGTTGTTGCTAAGTGCCGTCGAGTCGGTTCTGACCCATAGCGACCCTGAACAGGGTTTCCGAGGCTGTAAATCTTTATGGGAGTAGAAAGCCTCGGTACCAACTCATAACGACCTTATGCACAGCAGAACAAAATACTGCCCGGTCCTGGGCTAACCTCATAATTGTTGCCACACTTGAGCCCATTGATGCTGCATTTGCTAGTCCATCTCATTGGGAGTCTTCTTCTTTTTCTCGGACCGTCCACCTTACCAGGCATAAAATCCTTCTCCCACAACTGGTCCCTCCTGACAGTATGTCCGAAGAGATGAAGTTTGGCCATTCTGGCCTCCAATGAGCACTCTGGCTGCACTACTTCCAACACAGATCTGTTTGTTCTTTTGGCATTCCATGGTACTTTCAATATTCTCCTCCAACACCGTAACTCAAATACATCAATTCTTTTACGGGCTTCCTTATCACTGTCTAACTCTTGCATGCATATGAAGGTATTGAAAATACCATGGCTTAAAGTGGCACCTTAATCCTCAAGCTGACATCTTTGCTCTTCAGCACTTTAAAAAGATCAGCAGCAGTATTTAATTCTGTTGTACTTAGGGTTGTTAGTAGTTGGAACTGACTTGATGGCATTTAACAACATCAAAAACATGCTATATGCAGATAAAGACCATGCCCATTCTGTTTTCTTTTCGTTATTATTTAACTTTTGTGATTTGGGTGAAAATTTACATAGAAATTTGATTTTATTTCCAACAATTAAAAAAAAAAAGGTCAGCAGCCTTGGATAACCTATTATTAGGCAATTATAAAGATTTGCGGCCTTTGATAACCTATCATAAGGCAATTCTGTTCAGCCCTATAGGGTTTCTGTGAGTCACAAGATTTTGCTTTGTCTCTCCAAGTATGGTTTTGAAGTTTTCTTTTGTTTCCTCCATTATTTCTACTTTTCAGGATCCTTAATGCTGTTTGTTTTGACTTTCTTTAATATTCATAGTTTTATTCCAGATTCTATTTTATTTAAATGTGTCTGGTGTAGCACTGCAGGATAATGCACTGGACTGCAAGGTCAGTTTGAACTGTAAGGTTGGCGGTTCAAACTCACCAGCCCCTTCTCGGAAACCCTATACAAGATCACTATGAGTTAGAATAAACTAGATGGCACTTAACAACAATAATTATATTTGGAGTCCTGGTATGGCAGTGTAGGATAAGCACTGGAATGCAAGGTCGGTTTGAACCACAGGGTCTGTGGTAACCCCAGGTCCTCAGAGTACCTATACAGGATCACTGTGGGAACTTCCAGGAAGGCACACTCCTATTTAAGAGAAGGTCCTCCGGAGCTTGTTGGATGCTCTGTGCATGGGTGGGATTGTTTACTGTTTCTTACCCTGTGGGTATGTTCCTGGTGGGCTGGCATTGTAGGAATAGGGTGGAGCTGTGAGCAAATGTCAAGTTATTCTTTGTTGTTGTTGTTGTTGTTGTTAAGTACCTTTGAGCTAGTTCTGACTCTTATTGCTCCTATATAGGCTTTCCTAGGAGAAGCTAGAGGGTTTGAACTGTTGACCTTTCAGTTAGCAATCCAGTGCTTATCCTACAGCACCACACACCAGGACTCTTTGTAGACTTTCTGTTAACTCCCTGTGTTTAGCTTAAGGTTTCTCCCTTACCTTCTGCAGTGATTTAAATCACCATTGCCTGAAACTGCAGAGAATGGATTTCGTTCTTGCTTTACTGAGCCAGAGGGAGAAGGGGGCCATTACTTAGAATATTGATTTTCAAATAACCCTATTTTCAAATCTCTGCATTCTTCCTGTCTTCCACTATTTCTGTTGTTGCTAGATGCCTTGGAATTGGCACCAACTCATAGCAGCTCTGTGCACAACAGAAGGAAAGAAACAGGGCCCTCATAATTGTTCTGTTTGAGCCCATTGTTGCTGTCACTGTGTGGTCCATCTCACTGAAGATCTTCCTTTTTTTCACTCACCCTCCACTTTTCCTGATGTGGCACTGTTGGATAAGCACTGGGTTGCTAACTATAAAGTTGGTGGTTCAAATCCACCAGACACTTCTTGGAACCCTATACAGGGTAGCTGTAAGTCAAAATCTACTTGACTGCATTTAGAACAGCTCTGCATTTTCGAGCCTGCTGTTCTCCAGGGTCTGGTCCCTGCTGACAACATGCCCGAAGAGCAGGAATTTAAGTCTCATCATCCTAACTCCTAAATCTGTGCCTATAAGGTCTTCTTCAGGGAATAAAGCTTTCTTTCTATGAGCCTTTCCTTGGACAACTTCAGCTGCTAAACAAAAGGGTGGAGGTTTGAGTCCACCTACTGGCATCTTGAAAAAGAAAGGCATGGTGATGTACTTCTAAAAAAATCAGTACTGAATCCTAAGGAGTCCAGCTCTATTCTGGCACACATAAGGTTGCCACGAGTTTGAAGCAACCTGAGGGTCACTGGTTAACAGATGTACATATTATACCTCACTATTTTAAAGAAAGTATTTTTCTGGTAACATAGTGGTTACGAATCGGGCTGCAAACCGCAAGGTCAGCAATTCGAAACTACATCTGCTCTGCGAGAGAAAGATGAGGCTTTCTGCTCTTGTAAAGATTAACAGCCTCGAGAACCCTGTGCAGGGTTGCTATGAGTTGGAACCAGCTCCACAGCACATAACAAAAACAATAATTTTTCATGGGAAGGTTCAAGTGTGTTGGAATCCTTTGAAGAAACTGCCATGATGACCACACAATTGTATTGGAATTCCAGTGATTCCGTTTAAACTAGCCTTTTTAATCCTGAAATCTGCTTAATGCTCTGAACCACAGATTCTTAGTCTGTTAAATGAGGATAATAATACCTATTTCAGGCGGTAAAGATTAAAATGAGACAGTAAGCATATGATACACTATCTGGGATAGTAAATAGATATATAATAAAAAGACTATTATCTTGTTTTTCTAGATAATCTTTTTTTTCACTTTAAATAAAATCTACATGTACATTTTTTTAGAGTTTTGATGCTATTTAGGAAATAATCTATTGTCTGATTGGAAACCTGCTTTCTATTTGCTCCAAGTAGAAGTCAATATAAATTGAATTGAAGCCCTGTGTGTTGGTTGAGTCACTGAGACAACAGTATGATAAGACTCCAGGATGTTTTGTTGTTTTCAAGTTTAATAAAAATTTTAGGGTATTTTATGGCTAAAAGATAAAATTAGATGTATATATTTGGGTAGTTAATGTACAAGCACTTCCAGGTTACCAGCATCTGATTTATGTTACTAACCAACTCCCATAAAGCCAACTAATACTGAAAATTTGATGTATATGCTTTTTTTGGGGAGACAAAGCCCCCAAATTTAAACATATTCTATGTTGTTGTTGTTAACTGCCATGAAGTCAGTTTTGACTCAGTGACCCTGTACAGCAGGAATGGGGAACGTCCAGCCCTTGGGCCATATGTTGTTAAGTGCTGATTGTAAGTGATCCTGTATAAGGTTTCTAAGGAGCAGCTCATGGATTTGAACTGTTGACCTTGTGGTTCACAGTCTTTTGCTGATCTTACAGTACCACAATAGGAGACCATGTAAGGTCTGCGAAATCATTTGGTCTGGCCCTGTCAAGGCAACCACAGTTCCAGTCATCACATTGTTGTTATTTTAAGTGCCTTCGAGTCAGTTCTTCAGTTCTGACATATAGCACCCCAGTGTAGGGTTTCCTAGAAGCAGCTAGTGAACTTGCAGTTCAGCACATTAACCTGCAAGCACCATAGCAGGACTCCTAGCCATTACATTGGTTATGGTCCTATGCCCTGCAATCAGTTCTGTCTCATAGGGACCCTGAATAAGGATTTCCAAAGCTGTAAATTTTTATAGGAGCAGAAAGCCTCATCTTTCTTCCTCAGAACCATTGTTAGTTTCTAACTGCTGACTTGTTCTTGTTATGTGCCGTGGAGTCGGTTCCGACTCATAGCAACCCTGTACAGGGTGTCCAAGGCTGTAAATCTTTAGGGGAGCAGAAAGCCTCATCTTTCTCCTGCGGAATAGCTGGTAGTTTCGAACTGCTGACCCTGAGGTTAGCAGCCCAATTCACTGCTGACTACTCTGCATCAAATCCTGAGCTCTGTACTCTTCATTAAAGGGGATAAGAAATAAAAGAGAAAGTGAAATTAATTAATTCTGTGAAATTTTAAATTTCGTTTTAAAAATACATTGAATATAGTGGAAATATAGAGGTTTTTTTTTATTATAGTTTGACTGGATATTTTCAAATGTTTCCTTTGTTTAGGAATCACAGTGCATTGATAACCAGTGTAGTTCCTGGGGATTATGATGGAGACTCACAAATGGATGTCCTTCTGACATATCTTCCTAAAAATTATGCAGGCAGTGATTTGGGAGTTGTTATCTTCTGGGGACAAAATCAAACATTAGGTAAATTTGTTGTCAGAGTTTTTAATATTTATCATTTGTCATTACCTGAATAATATGCCTGCTATTATATTGCTTATGTAAGTATACCAAGAACATTGATCTAAAATCAGTTCAAAAATTTATTCTTAGATGTCAACAATTATCTATACAAATATACTTAAAAGTTTATTTTCTTTTCCAACCCAGTACCAGTCTGGAGTCAGTTACAAAAAAACAAAATTTACTCTCAGTGCTTAAGAAAGAAAAATGTATTGAAGGCTTTTAATGGTTTATGCAATTATTTGGACAGATTGTATGTTGAGTGTTCAATATCTCCAAAGTTATTTAAGAAGCTGTCTAGTACCTCTTTTACATTAGACAGTAACCAGCTACACAGGAATGACAGTGTACCTGTTGCTATTCTCACTCATAGGCAAAATACGTGCCCTGGACTGTCTCCTGAAGCATACATATTAGTGATCAAACTTAAGAAATAGCAAAAGTACAGACTTCTCCTCATTTATGCCTTCCAAAACTCACACTATCTGGTTAACAAGGCTTAAATGTTTGTTCAGAATCTCAGGTACACAGATAGCTGGAAATGCTACTTTTGATTTCTGGTCTCCCCGGTACAATAATGCAAAAAAGTTAGAATGGAGATCAATAGCCGTTCTACCATCTCCACCCACAAACATCAAGTCATTAGAAGGACCAATTAATTATACCTAAATAGACAACTGTGTTCACAGAGTTATATTTTAAGGAAGTAAAATATAGTTTTCTTTATTTGTAGCATTTGGGAATATAAGCAACAGTGTTCATTCAGTAAATTATTAAGACTTTTAAAAGGATGCCCATCTGCACAGTACTGCTTATATATTAATATAGTCAGTTTAGAGTCAGGTAGTTTTGCATACGAGAAGCTGGGTTCTATGAAGAAAAATGTGGCATCAGGATTGGAGGAAGACTCATTAACAACCTACAATATGCAGATGATACAACCTTGATCGCTGAAAGTGAAGAGGACTTGAAACATTTACT
>NW_006408722.1:2279919-2281970 GCF_000296735.1 Chrysochloris asiatica | reverse complement strand
ACATTGTTTCGTTCTGCTGTGCATGGGGTCGCTATGAGTCAGTTCCAACTTGATGGCACCTGACAACAACAACAAAGTTTTGCATATATTTGCTGCTTGATACCAAAACCTTGTTAATTGTCAATTGCTTCAGTGAACATTGTATATAAAGGAGACTTATGTAAAGGATTTTCAGATTGATGCCTCAAGAGGAATATAGAAAATGAATTGTCTCAGTATTTTAGCTTTATAAAATTGGTGTCCACTTAGTATAGATTTATGGTATCTGGTTAGTGGGAATAGTTGGAATACATGAGTGATACATCTAGGGAAGCATAAAAGATTTTTTCCTCTAAGTGTACATATCAGAAATAATATAAAATGTCTTGTCTACTTTATATTTTTTCTGTCTTTTTAGATCCTAATAATATGACCATACTCAATAGGACTTTTCAAGATGAACCACTTATTATGGAGTAAGTATGTGTTTTCTTACCTTTGGATGATTTTAAATTTACAGATGTAAAGTAAAATCTTTGTATAGGAAATAACTTTCCAATTAGTATTGTCACAGAATTCATTGTCCCTGATTGGCTGCAGCAGAGGGCTCAAACCAAGCACCAATTCAGTGGATGATGCACGACCAGACAGTATTTTGGTCTTATACATAGAGTTCGTATGAGATCCAACTCAGTGGATCCTTTGTGAACATCTAAAGCTGACAGGGGTCTGTACTCTTTATTATATGTTATTAAATTTTTAATGAAGGAAAGAGAAAATTTAAATTCAATATTTGGAAAAAGAAACAGATCTCTGGAGTATTATATTTATTTTAGTGTTGTTTTTGTTGTTAAGTGTCATTGAGTTTGTTCCAACTCATAGCAACCCTGTATCAGGTCTCTGAAGACTGGTTGGTGAGGTTGAATTGCCGACCTTGTCATTCAAACCAGCATGTAGTCCAGCACATTAACCCACACCAGTGACACACCAGCACTCCATTTATTTCAATATCTTTGAATAAGTTTCATAATGGATTTTTGTTGATACTAGTTAGGCTATGACTCAAAGCATTAAGATAACCATTTTTGGGGAAAGCTATTAGTGCTTGATTGACAGATTTAAAAGATATGTTATTTCCCCTTGGAATTTAGAAAGATTTCTATATTAAGGAAAAATATGTGTTCTTTTTACAAGTCATCTTTAGAGTTATCATTTATTTCTTTAAAATAGACTCATGTTTAGAAGTCCTGGTGTGGCACTGTAGGATAAGCACTGGACTGCTAACTGCAAGGTTGGCAGTTCAAACCAGCAGTGCATAGGATCACGATGCATTAGAACAGACTTGAAGGCACTTAACAACAACAACAAAAACCATGATAAATTTAATCTGAATTTCTGGTAAGATTTTTTTTTTTTTTTTCTTTCTTGTAATAAAGTAGTCATTCTCCACTACTCATCTGCATATTTCTAACACTATGGTGGTTTTCATATTGTTATGATGCTGGAAGCTATACCACGGGTATTTTAAATACCAGCAGAGTCAACTCTGGTAGACAAGTTTCAGCTGAGCTTCTATACTAAGAGAGCTAGGAAAAAGGAGAGACAGACTATTTCTGAATATTTAGCCACTGAAAGCTTTATAAATAACAGTGCAACACTGCCAGATATTACCAAAATATTGAATATTGAAACACTACAAATAGCACCAAAATATTGTTAGATATAGTGCTGGAAGATGAGTCCCTCAGATTGAAAGTCACTCAAAATATGACTGGGGAAGAGTTGCTTCCTCAAAATAGAGTTGACAGTGTTGATGCAAATAGAGTAAACTTTGGGGACCTTCATTTGCTAATGGAGCACAACTTGAAATGAGGAAAAACAGTTGTAAACATCCACTAATAATAAGAATGTGGAATGTACGAAGTACGAATCTAAGAAAATTGGAAGTTGTCAAAAATAAAGGGGGCAAGAGCACCAACGAGCCAGCCACAGCAGAGAAGACTTTAAGAACTGTTTAACCCTTAGGGAACTGGATAAACCCCAGAGACATTCTGCTGCTTTGCTTGTCGGGC
>NW_006408722.1:2274663-2278728 GCF_000296735.1 Chrysochloris asiatica | reverse complement strand
AATGTAATGAAACAAGCTATATGAATGGTTGAATGTGAAGCTGATGATGTGCCCTGTAAACTTTCACTCAATCCAAAATAAAAGCAATTAATTTAAAAAAAAAAAAATGAAGGGGAATGCATAAAGATTAATATCCTAGGCTTTAGTGAGCTGTAATAGATTGGTATTGGCCATTTTGAATCTGACAATCATTTGGTTTACTACGCTGGGAATGACAAATTGAGAGAAATGGTGTAACATTCATCATCAAAACGACATTTCAAGATCTATATTGAAGTATAATGCTGTCTGTGATAGTATAATGTCCATATGCCTACAAGGAAGAACAGTTAACACCATTATTATTCAATTTACCCAGAAACCACTAAAGTCAGTGATGATGAAACTGAAGATTTCTACCAACTTCTTCAATTTGAAATTGATCAAACATACAGTCAAGATGTACTGATCTTTACTGGTGATTGGAATGCAAAGGTTGGAAACAAAGATGAAGGATCGGTACTTGGAAAATATAGCCATGTGATAAAAATGATGCTGGAGATCACATGATAAAATTTTACAAGATCAATGACTTATTCATTGCAAATACCTTTTTAAACAACATAAAAAACTACTAAATAGATGGACTTCATCAGATATCAAATTGACTACATCTGTGGAAAGCTCAGTAACAAAACAAGATCAGGGTAGACATGGTAGACCATCAATTGGTCATATGCAAGTTCAGACTGAACCTGAAGAAAATTAAAACAAATCCGTGAGAGCCAAAATATGACCTTGAATTTCCCATCTAAATATAGAGATGACCTCAAGAATAGATTTGATGCATTAGACACTAATGACTGAAGATTAGAAAAGCTGTGGGATGATATCAAGAACATAATACAGGAAGAAAGCAGTATGTCATTAAGAAGACAAGGAAAAAAATAAAAGACACACACACACAAAAAGAATGTCACAAGAGACTCTGAAATTTAGAGATGTTAAAGCTAATGTAAGAAATGAAGAGGTAAAAGAGCTGAATAGAAAATTTCAAAGCAACTTGAGAAGACAAAGTCAAATATTGCAAGGAAATGTGCACACAGATTTGTAGTTAGAAAAACAAAAGGAAACATACTCAACAATTCTCAAGCTGGAAGAACTAAAGATAAAAATTCAATCTTCGCCTTGCAATATTGAAGGATTCTATGGGCAAAATATTGAATGATGCAGAAAGCATCAAAAGAAGATGAAAGACTGCACAACAGAATCAGTGTACCAAAAAGAAATGGCTTATGTTCAGCCATTTCAAGAGGTAACATATGATAAAGGGCCAGTGGTACCGAAGAAAGAAGTCCAAGGTGCACTGAAGGCATTGGCAAAGAACAACACTCCAGGAATTGATGGAATACAAATTAAAATCATTCAAAAAAACTAATGAAGCACTAGAGACACTCACTCATCTATGCCAAGAAATTTGGAAGACTGCCTAACTGATTGGAAGTAATCCAAAAAGTGGTGACCCAACAGACTGTGGAAATCATTGCACAATATCATTAATATCAAATGCAAGTAAAATTTTGTTAAAGATAATTTTAAAATGGCTTCAACATTACATTGACAGGGAACTGCCAAAGGTTCAAGCTGATTCAGATGAGGACATGGAACAAGTGATATTATTACTGAATCAGGTGGAACTTGGCTGAAAGCAGAGAATTCCAGAAAGATGTTTACCTCTGCTTTATTGACTATGTGAGGATTTAAAACTGTGTGGATCATAACAAGTTATGGATAACATTACTTAGAATGGATATTCTGGAACATTTAATTGTGTTCCTAAAGAACCTGTACATAGACCAAGAAGCAGTCTTTGGAACAGGACAAGGGGACACTGAAAGGTTTAAAATCAGGAAAGGTGTGCACCAGGATTGTAGTCTTTCACCATACTTATTCAATCTATATGTGTAGGAAAATAATCCGAGAAGTTAGATTATATGAAGAAGAACATGGGATCAGAGTTGGGGGGAGTCTCATTAACAACCTACATTATGCAGATGATACAACCTTGCTTGTTGGAAGCAAAGAGGTCATTAAATATTTACTGATGAACATCAAAGGCCACAACCTTCATTATGGGTTGCACCTCAATGTAAAGGAAACACAAATCCTCATCAATGGACCAATAAATAACATCAAGATTGAATTTGTCAAAGACTTCTTTTTGCTTGAATCCACTGTCAACATTCATGAGTCAAGAAATCAAACAAAATATTGTATTTGGCATGTCTACTGCACAAGACTTCTTTAAAGTATTCAAGAGCAAAGATATCAGTTTGAGGACTAAGGTGCACCTGATCCAAGCCATCGTATTTTCAGTAGCCTCATATGCATGTGAAAGTTGGACAGTGAATAAGGAAGACCGTAGAAGAATTGATGTATTTGAGTTATGTAGAAGAATATTAATAGTACCATGGCCTGCTAAAAGAAAAAAACAAGTCTGTGTTGGAAGAAATACAGTGAGAATGCTCCCTGGAAGCCAGAACATATCGTACTTGGGACATATTATCAGAAGGGACCAGTCCCTGGAGAAGGATATCATGCTTGGTAAACTTTAAGTCAGTGACAAAGAAGAAGAACCCCAACGATATGGATTGAAATAGTGTCAGCTGCAGTGGGCAACAAGAGTAACAAAATTTGTGAGGATAGTGCGGGACCAGGCACTAGTTTGTTCTGTCGTACATAGGTTGTCATGAGTCGGAACCAACTCTATGGCATCTAGCAACAACAGCAGAGGTCATTCTTAAAACTATAGTAAATGTATAGCTTCTTAACTGTTTCCAGTGCTGCCCTATTAATACCATAATCATACCTCAGCAGGCCAGTGGCCATTTGTAAAAATGACTTGGGGTAGTCTCTGACCTTTTCTAGCTTCAGAAAGAAGTAGGTGGACAATTACCATCAGCATCAGCCCAAGGCTGATAATTATGAGGTGGAGATCAAACCTGCCTCAACCCACCAACCTTTTTTTTTTTAACCAATTCTGACACCAACCATCCTTCCCCATGACACTTTCTGCTTCTCTGCTGCATTGGATAATTTATTGCAATGGCCACACAGACCTCACAGACAATACTCAAAGTTATGGGTCCTATTAGGGAAGTAACTGGTTACACTTTAGATTCAGGAATGCTAAGAATACTGTTCTTCAATCAGAACAGCCTCCTTTTAGCTGTGCTTACATTATGCCCAAGCCCTGAGGCCTGTTGACCTCTGCCCTATTCAAGCAAGAGTTACAAAGCTCTTTTAGTTCTATTGCTAAATGTCCACAGACACTTCGTTCTGCCAGGAAACCTCAACCAGAAGGTACTCGGCTTTCTTGCTACATCAGCTGGGAAGGTTACAGCCTTGTCTCTTGCTTCTGGTGACTGGTTTTTTTTTGTTGTTGTTGTTGCTGCTTGTTGCCATCTCTTTCCACCTCTGGATCACAACTCTGTATCCTTGTATTGAAGAGGGTCAGCACAGGGATCTCCAGTCCAATAGAAGCACTACAGTGCTGGTTCCTGATGGACAGAAGACACTCCATCTACCTCTGAGATGGCCATTTTTAAGCCTAGCAGGATATCAAATCTAGCAAGTTTCCTCATTAGGGTTCCATGTACCCTATTTGTATGGTCTCACCTTCTAAGGGTCCCATGTACCTTATTTACATTAGAGGAAACTATCCAGTCTCCTTGGTGGCAATGGATTAATCTTAAGGGCATTTAACTCAGTTCTTTCACAGTTGTATATTTTTTCATTGCTATTTGCAATGAAAAGTTACGTAGCCATGAAAAAATATACAACTATGGAAGAATGCCAGGAATGATAAAATGAAGAGGAATGGTGTTGCATTCATTGTCAAAAAGAACATATCCAGATCAGTCATGAGGGACAATGCTGTCTGTGATGGGATAATATCCATGTGCCTACAGGGAAGCCCAGTTAACACCACTATTATTCAAATGTACACACCAACCACTAAAGCCAATGAGGATGAAACAGAAGAATTCTACCAACTTCTTCAATCTGAAATCGATCAAACATGCA
>NW_006408722.1:2262987-2273983 GCF_000296735.1 Chrysochloris asiatica | reverse complement strand
AAATATTACAATAAAATGTGCAAAGATCTGGAATCAGAAAACCAAAAAGGAAGAACACGCTCAGCATTTCTCAAGCTGGGGGAACTGAAGAAAAATTCAAGCCTTGACTTTCATTATTGAAAGATTCTATGGGCAAATTATTGAATGATACAGAAAGCATCAAGAGAAGATTGAAGGAATACACAAAGTCACTGTACTGAAAGGAAAGGGTTAATGTTCAACTGTTTCAAGAGGTAGCCTATGATCAAGAGCCAATGATACTGAAAGAGGAAGTCCAAGGTGAATTGAAGGAATTAGCAAAGCACAAGGCACCAGGAATTGATGGAATAAAAATTGAAATCTTTCAAGAAAGTGAGGTGGCATTGGAGGCACTCACTCATCTCTGCCAAGAAATTTGGAAGACAACTATCTGGCCAACTGATTGGAAGAGATCCGTATTTGTGCCCATTCCAAAGAGAGGTGACCCAACGGAATGCAGAAATCATCTGACAATCTCTTTGATATCCCATGTGAGTAAAGTTTTGCAAAAGGTAATACAGAAACATCTACAATCATATATTGACAGAGAGCTACCAGAGGTTCAAGCCGGGTTCAGAAGAGGCCTTGGAACGAGGGATGCCATTGCTGATGTCTGATGGATCTTGGCTGAAAGCCAAGAATATCAGAAAGATGTTTAGCTGTGCTTTATTGACTACGCAAAGGCTTTTGATTGTGTGGATCATGACAAGCTATGGACAACATTGCCAAGTATGAGTATTCCGGAACACTTAATTGTGCTCATGAGGAATCTGTACCTGGACGAAGAGGCAGTTGTTTGAACAGAATATGGAAACACTGAATGGTTTAAAATAAAGAAAGGTATACGACAAGGTTGTATTCTCTCACCATACTTATTCAACCTGTAGGCTGAGCAAATAATCAGAGAAGCTGGGTTATATGAAGAAAAACGTGGCATCAGGATTGGAGGAAGACTTATTAACACACTGTGATATGCAGATGGTAAAACCTTGCTTGCTGAAAGTGAAGAGGACTTGAAACATTTACTGATGAAGATCAAAGAGCACAGTCTTCGGTATGAATTACATCTCAATGTCAAGAAAACAAAAATCCTCACCACTGGACCAATAAACAACATTCTTATCAACAGAGAAAAGATTGAAGTTGTCAAGGACGTCATACTTCTTGGATCAACTATCAACACTCACTAAAGCAGTAGTCAAGAAATCAAATGACGTATTTCATTAGGCAAATGTGCTGCACAAGACCTTTATAAAGTGTTGAAGAAGAGCAAAGATGTCAGCTTGAGAACTAAGGCGCGCCTGACCCAAGCCATGGTAATTTCAATAACCTCATATGCATGCGAAAGCTGTACAGTGAATCAGGAAGACCGTAGAAGAATTGATGCTTTTGAGTTATGGTGTTGGAGGAGAATACTGAAAGTGCCATGGACTGGCAAACGAACCAATAGATCCGTTTTGGAAGAAGTGCAGCCAGAGTGCTCCTTGGAGGCCAAGATGGCCAAACTTTGTCTCTCATACTTCAGACATATTGTCAGGAGGGACCAGTCACTGAAGAAGGATATCATGTTTGGTAAGGTGGAGGGACAGAGAAAGAGAGGAAGACCCCCAACGAGATGGATTGGCCAAGTGGCAGCGTTGATGGACTCAAGCGTGGCAACAATAATGAGGTTGGCCCAGGATCGGGCAGTGTTTCATTCTGCTGTGCATAAGCTCCCTATGGATCAGTACCGACTCGATGGCACCTAACAACAACAGTAGTAGTACCATATTTGGAGTCCTGGTGTGGTACTACATGTTAATACACTGGACTAGAAAGTTGGTTTGAATCGCAAGGTTGGCAATTCAAGCTCACCAGCCATTCCTCAGAAACCGTATACACGGTAACTATAAGTTGGAACCTATTCGGCGGCACTTAACAGTGACCAATATGAGTGTTTATACCAGCCAGCAGATGACTTTTGTAGGTTATTTCTCCTAAGCCCATCTAACTAAACAAGTTGGGTCATGATTCTGAAGTAAGTTTCTGCCAATTAGTGCATTCTATTAATTTAGGGCTAGGTTACGTTATGCAGAGGTGCAGACAACCCCTTTTTAAGTTTTAATTGTGAGTTGAGTGATACTTTACATGGGAGAACATCGGTTTTACACTCATTGCAATGATTATAATCTCCTCCATGCATCATCATTCAACAGTATTTGCTTCTATTCCCTCTGGGTGTTTTGTTTTGTTTCATTTTTTTTGTTTGTTTGTTGTTGTTTTTTTTTTTTGGTGTTTCTTTTGGGGGGCGGGGGTGGATATACACAAAAACACTCAGGAATATATGATCATTTAAACAACCGAAGGGCACATTTTGCAAGCCTGCCTCCTGGCCACAAGCACACAGCCTTTCTAAAAGAGTGGTATTTGATAAAATAACTTCTTAATGTTTTTAATATTTTCAGCTTCAATGGCGACTTAATTCCTGATGTATTTGGTATCACAAATGAGTCCAGCCAGCCACAGATATTACTAGGAGGGTGAGTAAACATGATTATACCAAGCAATTAGTTGTGTGTATTCATGCTGCTACAGGGATTGCATGTGTATGTGAACTGATTATTTTAAACATTGAAGGTAAAGTCTAGCTTATTAGAAATACTGTTCTAAAAGATTTTTAGAAGGGAATTTGGTCAACATATAAGCTTACTGAAGTTATTTAGATTTGATTGCAGCTACTTTCTTTGTAGATCAAGAGAAGTTAGAGATAAGAAACTTAGCCTGTTTCCCCAATAAATAGCGATTTGTTGTAGATGTTTTTAGAGATGGAAAGATTTCACTGAAATTGGATAAATCCCTGAAACCTTGATTGGATATTTTACCATAGTCATGTTGTCTTCCAGACTTTATGCTTTTTTTTCATTTATTTGTTCAGTGAGCAATCAATTTTGTCTGAAAATATAAGTATACCTCTAAAACTGTTCAGTGTCTGCTTTATTGTTGACTGTGTATGTGTGTGGGTGTGTGTGGGCTCTCTCCTTACCCAGGCATGCCTTGCTCACCAGTGAAAAGCTGCCTGGAACCTAGCAATCAAAGATGTCCATTATAATTCTTCTGAATTTAAGTAAAACTGGGCTTTCCACAAGAATTCAGGATAGTGAGATTGTGAGAGTTCATGAGATTCCTTCTACTTTTGGTCAATTTTTTTCTATGTCTTAAAAGACAAAATTTAGTTCCAAAGTACAGAGCATGTTTATTTACTGTGCTGGCTTTCCAGATGCAGAGAACCACCTTTGTCAATTTGTCATGCTCAGGTACCTGCAAATCTAATGAATGTTCCTTCTGTGTTTTGGAGAAATACTATCTTTTTATGATTAGTTTTTGAAACATGATTCACAGGCACACAGATGAGTAAACTGTGAAAATTTAAGGTATTGTAATAGAAAACTGCTACATTCCTACTCAAAATTTTAATTAAAAAATACAACTATTTTGATGCTAGTCACCACTGTGAACTTTGAGAGAAACCTTTCAAAGTTTTTATTCCCCTTAAGCCTGGAGAAATAACTAGAAGAGGACTCTACTATAGATACCAGTTAGATGGAGATGCTGCTGTTCTGTGACCATGTCTTGAGGGAACTTGAGTACAGACTGGATGGGGGCGGGGGTTTGAGGGGTAGACACACTACTCCCACCTTGACAGGCCTTTTGTTATACTTTGGACTCAGACTGCTTGGGAAACCCTATCTTTACCTATCCTCTTCAAAGGTAGACTATAATTGAAATCTCAATTGTGACTTTTGGTCTGGTTTGTTTCATGGTAAGGTCCATTTTACTCGATGATCTTTGAATATCTTTAATCTGGTATAGTTTGATTTTTAGAAATTAAAACTTTCATAACACCTATTATTGGCATTTCAAAAAGTAAAAATCTTTAATACTTGTTGACGTTCTACCTAGTTTAAAAGAAAACTATTTAGAATATCATGGTATAGTTTCATAGCTTCTTTATTTATTCTGAACTCTGTGTTAGAATTTTTCTGTAATAACTCTTTTAAAAATGTAATTTTAGTGTGGTGCTGTAGGATAAGCACTGGACTGAATGGTCACTTTGAACTGCAAGGGTTGGCAGTTCAAACTCAACAGCTGGTCCTCAGAAATGCTATACCAGGTCGCGCTGAGTCAGAACAGACTCAATAGCACTTAACAACAAAAGGATATTCTGTCTAAAGTAATACTCTGGTATTTTGTGATGTTATAAATTAAACAGTAATAGCTAACCATGTTCTAAGTAACAAGTTTGAATCCAAAATTTGTCTTGATGCCAATTTAGGAGTGTAGTTGTATAAATTGGGAGAAAAGAATTTCTGTCAATAAAGTTATGATGATCATTGCCTTAGCATTATCACTATGATTCAGATAGCAGAAAGTTGAACCAAGTCCCAATGAGAGCAAGCATTTCTATGTTACTAAAATAAGACAAACATATTTAGCCCATATCACTTTTATAAGCTGCCAGCACATGCATACAACCTAAGTGAAAATGCAGTCAGCAGTGACGTATTTATCATCCACATGAGCAACCTAATTTTATTTACCAAGAAATCTAAACTTTTCTGATTTATTGTGAAACCTAAACTAAATCTGACAACTTAAATAATGAGTTTAACACATTTGTCAGACCCAAGATTATCTTAAATTTGGACAGCATCTTCATTTTATGTGAAACATGCAATGAGTTAAATCAATGCTGAATGCTTTTATGGGATTTTGCTGGAAAGCCCATGGCTGTGACCAACCCAGTGCAAACTTAGAATTAATAGATTACCCATGGGTTAAGCTATCATACCAACTTGGCAGTAGAAAAGGTGCAGTTGGCCAGCTTGGACAGGCAGTAGTAATTGTTGTTCTTGTTGTTGTTACTAAGTGCTGTTGAGTCAGTTCTGACTCATCACATCCCTGTATAGGGTTTCCAAGGAACAACTGTTGAGTTTGAACCACTTACCTTGGAGTTCAAACTGATCTTGCAGTCCAGCACATAAACCCGCAGTGCCATACCAGGGCTCCTGGCAATAGTAATTAGTGTTGTTAAGTGCCATAGAGTCGGTTCTGACTTATAGTGACCCTATATAGGGTTTCCAAGGAGCGGCTAGTGAGCTTAAACTGCTGACATTGCAGTTCAGACCAACCTTGCAGTCTAGTGCATTTACCCCACAGTGCGACACGGCATGAGTAATAGGCAGAAGCAAAACCCATGGCCAAAGAGTTGATGCCAAGGCTTAAGACCTTATTATACAAAGTAGAACTTCTATATAGGGTTTTTCAAAGCAGAGGAGTCCTGATGTGGTGCTGTAGGATAAGCACTGGACTGCTAATCACAAGGTCAACAATTCAAGCGCACCAGTCACTCCTCAGAAACCTTGTACAGAGTCATTTTTAATTGGAACCTACGCAACACATCAACTACCACAATTTTTATAGAAGCAGAATGTCACATCTTTTTCCTGTGGAGCAACTGGTGGGCTTCAACTGCTGACCTTTTGATTGACAGCTCAGTGCTTTAACCACTACACAATTACCATGGCTGCTGATAAGCAGAAGAATCCCTTATAATTGATGGAGTGGAAGGACTTATCAGAGAAGGAAGGATGCTAAATTTATTTAAGTGGCGAGATCATTGAATTGTGTTGAACGGTCAAAAGCGAGGCTTCAGTTTGCACCTCAACCTCACTTTGTAATGACTGGAAATAATGTAATAATGTATCGGATTAATTAGATATAACACCTATAACTGTTAGGTGTTTCAGCACTTTTGGCAGTGATGTAAGGTTGTCTTGTTAATGAATGTTCTCTATAAAAGTATTTGAAACTGATTTTGCATAAGCATTCCAAATATATATTTTTTAGTATTGAAATGGAAACACTTGTGCCTGTAATTTTAATCAAAGTTAAATGTAATGTTGAATTTTGTTCACATATTCTGTAAATCAGGCTAGAGTTAAATCCTTGGAGATATTAGTGTCAGTTCAAGAGGGCTTCAAAAAGTTTGTGGAAAGGTTCCATTGTGTTTTAATTTCACAGGCTTTCTGAAGCACCTTCATATATGACAGATATACGATACAAATATCATATATTTGGCCATAATGTGTTTACTTCACAAGTGGTTACGTGAGATTTTTTAATGTAATATTAATTTTACTTCAAGCAGCATTATTAGCTGCATAAGCTGTGTGGGTGGCCATATAAAATGTAACTATTGCTCTCTTCCTGTCGGGAGCCAAGAAATGTAAAGATAATTGAAGACACATGGAAATAATTAGTCCGATGAGCTAATTGACCACACAAACCTCAGACTTCATGACCTTAAGACCAAAAGAACTGCATGGTGCCCAGCTACCACTACGAACCACTCTGAAAGGGCTCTGAAAGATATTGGATAGAGTGTAAAAAAATGTGGAAAGAAGCTCAAAATCATTTTAAAAATGACTTGTCGGATAGAGACTGGTGGCACCCCAATACTAAAGTCCTTAGTCAACATTCAGGTCCAGAACTGAACTCACCAATTTGTATCCAAACAATGTTGTTATGTGCCATGGAGTCAGTTCCAACTCATAGGGACCCTGTACAGGGTTTCCAAGGCTATAAATCTTTACGGGAGCAGAAAGCCTCATCTTTCTCCCACAGAACAGCTGGTACTTTCGAACTGCTTACCATGAAATTAGCAGCCCGATTCGTAACCACTACACTACCAGAGCTCCAACAATGACAAGGCTAAAACGGAAACAATCTGAGTTGGAAGAAGTACAGCTGGAATGCTCCTTGGAAGTCAGGATGGTCAGACTTCTACTCTAATATTTAGGAAACATTATCAGGAGGGACCAGTCCCTGGAGAAGGACATCATGCGTGGCAAAGTGGAGGGTAGGAGAAAAGGAGGATGACCCCAACGAGATGGATTGGTACCATTGCAGCAGCATAGTGATTGTGAGGTTGGTACAGGACCAGGCAATGTTTCCTTCTGTTGTACATAGGGTCACTATTAGTTGGTGCTGACTCCATGGCACCTAACAACAACAATGAAAGGGTAATTGTAATGCTAAGTAGATTATGCATGTCTTAGAACAATCAACCTATTTAAGGTCAAAAGGATAATATTTGCCTAAGGACTAAGTTTAGAAGACAGGAAGGGTTAGGAAAGAAGCAGGGTACAGGAAATACAAGGAAGAAGTGGAATAAATAATATTACATTGTGTGGATTGCAGTCAGTAACACGACACAGAATGTATATGAATTGTTGAACAAAAAATTGGTTAGCTCTGTAAACCTTCACCTAATTCCCAATAGAAGTTAAAAAATAAATAAAAGTTGTGGGTGGGTTTTTATTCCCCATGATCAGAAAAAACAAACAAACAAAAAAAAAACTTCCTTTTGAAAATATAGCTAGCACTCTGCAGAGGTGTGGGGGAAAAAAATAAACACAGAGAAGGAGCTTTCGCAGAGCAGCACCAGAGTTTTGGATCTTGTATAAGGTTCCAGGCGCTGGTTTCCTATTTCCACCTGTGGAGAAATCTGACTGTGGAAGCAAAATACAGCGATGTCTGAATCAATCTGGACGGCCTGGACTGAGATTGGAAGGCGGGGCCACAGCCAAGCGGAGGCAGTGACACAGTGCTAGAAACCACGGAGCTGCGTTTGGAGAGAGATGTGACCCATTTTTCATTTTTCAGTTTTCATTTTTCACTTATCTTTCCTCTTCTGCCCGATCAGGCCCTCACTGCCCAGCCCGGATACCTTCAGGTGGGTAGGAACACACCTCCAAAATAGTCCAGCATTTCACTCACAGTCTTCCCACAGTACAGAGAGGAGGTTCCTGAGAGCCCCATTGGTCCTGCAGGCTGCTGCTTATGATGTCTGACTCTGGGACACAGCCCTAAAATCGACCTGGGCAGGACCCTTATCCTTGGCTGCACAGCAAAGGCTACTGGACAGTTGACTACTACTTTATTTTTGTTTTTGATTGGTGGTTTTTATCTCCGCTTTTATATTGTCTCTGTTTTTAGTTCTTTGGGTGCCACTCTTTTCCTGGGGGTGGGAGCTTTCTCCCCCTATGTTACCCAAGAGGAGGCAGCAACTGTGCTCATATAGCCAAGCCACAAGCATAGCCTGTAATATCCCACCATCCGGATAAGAGCCAATACCAGCTGCTAGGCATTTCATGTGAAAAGGGAAGCCTATCTCCAGGTCATATCCACCAGGAGACAGTAAGCTTAACAACACAGCAACATACATACATTTAACCATTAAAAACCCACATAACTACTGAAAATGTCCAAGAAAACACAACAAAAGATCTCAACACATGTCCAAAAACAGAAAAGAGTAACTGAGACAAATGAGCTGGAGGTAGACACAGACTTTCCAGTAGAAGAGCAAGCTCTGGATCTAACTGAGAAGGAATTCAGAAGAATGATATGGAAACAAATTCAAATGCTCCTAAAAGGAATGGAAGAAAATAAGGAAGAAGTCAGGAAAGTGCTACAGGAGCAATCAAACAAGATAGATACAGCATTGGAAATAATTAAAAGCCTGCAAAAAGAGGTCCAGATGATTAATAATAAAATTTCAGAAATGGACAATACACTGACAGGCAAGGAGTAGAATTGAGAGATGGAAGCCAGAACCAGCGAGCTGAAAGACAAATCTCTCAATACTGCTAAGACAGAAGAGCAAGCAGAAAAAAGGATTTAAAAATCTGAAGACAGTCTAAGATTCATGTTGGATAACATGAAGAGGAATAACTTAAGAGTTATTGGCATTCCAGAACAGAAACAATCACAGAAGTCCACAGAGGATATAGTTGAGGAACTACTGGAAGAAAATTTCCATAACATCTTGAAGGATGAGAAGATAAACATTCAAGAAGCTGAATGAACTCTAAGGATAGATCCCAAAAGAAAATCATCAAGACATATCATAATCAAGCTCTCCAAAATCAAAGACAAGGAAAGAATCCTAAAAGCACCCATGGAAAAAAAAAGTGTTACCTACAAAGGCAAGCAAATCAGATTAAGTTCTGGACTTCTCAGCAGAAACCATGCAGGCAAGAAGACAATGGAGAGATGTATATAAAACCCTAAAAGAAAAAAAAAACTGCCAACCAAGAATCGTCTCTCCATCAAAACTGTCAATCAAATACAATGGTACAGTCAACACATTCCAGAAAAAAACAGAAGCTAAGAGATTGCGTAGTGGTTACAAATTGGGCTAATAACCTCAGGGTCAGCAGTTCAAAACTACCAGCTGCTCCATGGGGAAAAGATGAGGCTTTCTGCTCCCGTAAAGATTTATAGCCTTGGAAACCATATACAGGGTCGCTATGAGTCGGAACCAACTCCATGGCACATAACAACAACAACAACAACAACAAGAGATTTTATCAGAGCCAATCTAGTGCTTCAGTACATCATAAAGGGAGTTCTTTGGAATGAAAACCAGCAAGAACAGACAACAAGCAGAGATTGACAGATGTGGCAACACCACCTGGAACTAGTCCACAGCAGAGTTTAGAACAGAACAAAATTACAACAGTGAATTCGGAGGACCTGTGAGGCCAACCAAAGCTCAAAATATTAACAGTGTGAAAGAAGGGGAAAATGTAGGAACAGAGATCCAGCTGGTGAAGAGGCCCGATAGATTGCACGAAATAATAGACTGTCTTAAATGCAGGGAAAACTTAATAGACTATAGGGTAACTTCAAAGAAAATTAATACTTCCCAACTGACCATGAAAATGAAGATCCAAGTAGAAGAAGGAAACATTAAAACTAAGAAGAAACTAGCAAGAATTAGCACAAAAAACATGAACTCAGAGCAAGAAGGCATGCAGAACAAAGGAATGCAGAGCACCACAAAAATTAACATAATGACAGCAATTAATTCATACATATCGATAAGTACATTGAATGTCAGTGGATTAAATTCACTAGTGAAGCAACAGAAAGTGGCAGAATGGATAACAAAACAAGACCCTTCAGTATGCTGCCAGCAAGAGACACACCGTACACACAAAGATAAAAACAGACTAAAAGTTGAAGGATGGAAAAAAATATGCCAAGCTAACAGCAATAAAAAACAAGCAGGAGTGGCAGTACTAATCTCTGATAAAAATATAGCTACCTACTATCAATTCAAAATTAATGAATCCTTATTTCCTTCTACTCTTACATGTTTACAAACATTGTAATGAGTTACTGATTTAATGAATCACTCTTTGTTTTTACTGCTGGTTTTCTTTGATGATGCTCTATAGAAAATAGTTGCAAATGTTGTATTGTTGTTAAGTGCCATTGATGACTTTGAACCACTGACCCTGTGGCCCAAACTGACCTTGTGGTCCAATGTTTTATCCCATGGTGCCACACAAGGTTTATGATATTGTACCAGTCAAATCATGTTTTATAGACAGGATATTGAAATTAACAGGTTGTAACAAAATAAAACCTAATAATATTCAAAAACACCTTAAAATATTATAACTAGCATTCGTACCCTCTTCCTATGAATCTAGAGTCCTCAGCTACTCCCTCTCCATGTCTCCATCTCTTGCCTCCATCTCTGTTGTAGCAGCTTCTGTGGATAGGGTCCGTCATTCCTCTTGTGCTCTTTTCTCTTGATGGCCCTAGGATCCTCTGTTTTGGGACTGTAAGATTAACAGCTCCTCCATTTTTGTTACAAATCTTCTACCTTTATTGTGACAGTTACAATTAATCATAACAGTTACTCACTATTGAGTCGTAAGAATTTTATCCCTATCACTTTTTACCAGACCCATCTAGACAAGACGAAAACTATTCAGTAGGGTCTCTGTCTTCTCTCACATACTTTTATTTTATTGAATCATGTGTAGTTTACATAGGAGAACATTAGTTTTACATTCATCCTATCATATAGCCTTTCATTGCCATGGTTACAATCCCCTCCATGCATCATCAACCAACCAAA
>NW_006408722.1:2258254-2259629 GCF_000296735.1 Chrysochloris asiatica | reverse complement strand
TCAACCACCCAAAGGGTATATCCCAGAAACCCACCCCCTACACTTTCCCCTCCTCCCCCCAGTTTTCAGCCCACAGTCCCTTTCCTTCTCGGTCCAAAGTCCCCAGTTGCGTCATCACTCCACGTCATCATCTCTGTCTCCATCTCAGGCATCTCTGTTTCTCTGGGTATGGTCTCGTTCTCGGCTCTTCTCCGTTGATGGTCCCTGAGGTTTCCGCTCCTATCCTGGGGAATTAATCACTCCCTTTCTTTTTACAAAACTTCTACCTTTGCATTTCCAACCCTCATAATCCATCCTGATACACATTATTCACTGCAGTATCACGAGTTACCCATCTGTATCTCCTTTCATCATCTCCGCCCAGACAGATTGAGTAGTACCTACTGAAGATTCTGCCTTCCGCCATGCTCCCTAGCACCAGGTTCCCTCTTGAAAACTTGTAACCAGTCACTTCTTGCCTTTGTAGTCCCCCTCTCCCCATTTGAGTATCCAATGTCCAAGCTGCCCTTCTCCGTCCACTCTGTGTGTGGGTGTGTGTGTGGATGTTTCTTGCTGTGAGGATTTGTTCCCTCTTTTGAGTCTGCTCCATAGGTATACGTCAAGTTCATCATACTGTATCAGCTCACTCTTTTTTTTTCCCCTCTTCTTTCCTCTCCTGGTTGAGCTCTGATCATCCATTCATCTGGTCCAGGTCACGTGGGTATCATCTGCAAGTGTGGGCGCTCCTGTGCATATGTCCTCTCTTACTGTAGGCCTGTAGCTCCACTCTCTTCTCGAGTCCTCCGTGGCCACACCACTGTCTCTGGGCCCAAGAGTCCCCATGTCTCTTCACACTGCTTGCCAACCATGTCCCCAACTGGGTCCACAGAAGTCCACTGAACATTGTAGGGCTTCTAACTGATTTTTGTATGTTGATCTTATATCCTGCCAATTTGCTGAATCTTCCAATGAGGTCTAGTAGCTTTTTTATTGAGTCTTTGAGGTTTTCTATGTATAGGATCATATCATCTGTAAATAGAGAGTTTTACTTCCTCTGTGACAATTTGGATTGGGCAAAATCTTTTTTTTTTTTTAAGGTTTTCATTGTGGATTGAGTGAAAGTTTACAAGGCATAACATCAGTTTTACATTCAACAAATCATATACCTTGTTTCATTACAATGATTATAATCCCCTGCATGTACCATCAGTTAACAGTATTTTTTTCTATCCACTTTAGCTTTTTAAAAAACAAACAGATTTTCAGTTATTGTTAAGTGTTAGAGAGTTGATTCCAACTTATAGGGAACCTACTCCCAACGACCAAGTGGTTTCCGAGGAGCCGCAGGTGGGTTTGAACTGCCCACTTGGCTGTCCCCAGTTCAGTGATCCTACAG
>NW_006408722.1:2255481-2257270 GCF_000296735.1 Chrysochloris asiatica | reverse complement strand
GGCAACACTGACAGCGTCTTCAGTCCACACCCTCCCATATTCCTGTTTGTTGTGTGCAGACTGGCAATCTGAACCTTGGAGGCAACTCTCTCCCACAATATTGCTTGCTGCTTCCTGAGTTGGGATACAGGAGATACTGATTTTTAATATTGAAACTACCATTTCAGCTAATAAATGAAAAAGTCTATACTATCCCTCTGAACTACAAATGACTTCCAACACTTCTTTTAAATGGGAAGTTCAACAGAACATTGTGAAGGAGAACTGAGTGAAGGGTGGGAAGATCACTAAAGTTTCTGCGGTATTTTTCTCAGAATACAACTTACTGCAGGAGCTGCTCCTTTTTCATAACAAGTTTAGTGACTTTAAACTGTTGATTGCATCAGTAAGCCAAAGGAAAAGCAATTACTCCCCTCCGTGTTCTATCTCCCCTCCAAATTATAGTATTCTCATCGTAGAAACCATTTTTCTAAGTTTTTTTGATTGGACTTTGGAATCAAGAAAGGGCCCTTCCCCAGTGTTTTTTTTTTTTTTTTTGTAGTACTTTTAAGTTTACTGTTAAGCTTAAATTGCATGTGTTAAAAATAAAGTACATTGTATTTGTTATTAAGTACCATTGAGTGGGTTCCACATTTTAGTGACCCTGTCTGTATAAGATTTTCTGAGGAGCAGCAGGTGAACTTGAACTAGCCGCTCCTTGGAAAACCCTATACTGGGTTGCTTAGTCACTTTTTAAATTGTTAAATTCACTAAGTAAATAAGATAAACAAGAAAAACAAACAAACAAAAACCACTGAGGCATATATAATAATTTACATCTCCAAAGGGCACATTCTACAAATCTGCCTCCTGGCCACCAGCTCTTAGTCCCTCTCTTCTTAGTCCATGAATCTAGAGTTCTTAGCCGCTCCCCATCTCCATGCCCCCATCTTTGCCTCCATCTCTGGAGCTGCTGCTTTTCTGGATAAGGTCCCACATTCTATTTGTGTGTTCCTCTCTTGATGGTCCTAGGGTCCTTTGTTTCTGGACTGTTACAAAACTTGTACCTTTTTGATTGTGACAGTCGCAATTAGTCATGACAACAATTATTCACTATTGAATCTTACGAATCTTATCCCCATCTATTTTCACCAGACCCATCTAGACAAGATGACAGCTATTCAGTGGCGATTCTTTCTCCCCCTCATCCCCCATATTCTTAAATTAAACTTTCTCTTGAAACCTTGTAAGCCAGTCACTTCGTGCCTTTACTGCCTCCTCATTTTAGGTAGCTAGTGTCTAAGTAGCTCGTCCCTATCTATCCTGTGTACAGAGGGGATAGCATTGATACTTGATGTGAAAACTCTTTCCCTCTCTGTTGATATTTAGAGTAACTACCGCTTTGAGTATAAGTCAGGTTCATCATGAAGATGTATCTTCTGTCACTGTAGCTGTCCCAGTCTGCCCTTCGTAGTGGGAAGGTCTCACATCATAAGGTTCTGGTTGGGACTCAGGATTCCACCTAAGGTCTTTGCATTAGGCCTATTTCACTGGACAAGTTGTAGAACCCCTTTTAGGTATTCCACCTAAGGCTTTGCATTAGGCCTATTTCACTGGACAAGTTGTAGAACCCCTTTTAGGTATTCCAATCAATTATAGGCTGAAGACAGGCTTACAAGTTTTCTCTGATCATGTTTCCCAACATTCCTTTCTATCCTACTCTAGTGTCTATTTTATAATAGTAGGCAAGGGAAACTAATATCCATAAGGCAGTCAAGGATTTTAGTATTATTTACCTTCTTCAAGCTAT
>NW_006408722.1:2232445-2255165 GCF_000296735.1 Chrysochloris asiatica | reverse complement strand
TGTAATTGTTTTGATCATAGACTGACCTCCCAGATCCTCTGTTTTTATAATTTTATTCTGTTCTTGACTCTTCCAGTTGTCAATTAAGTTCAGGGTGAAGCTGCCATGTACATCATTCTGTAGTTGTTGTCTGCTCTTGTTGGTTCTCAGTCCACAGAACTTCCTTTAGGATGTTTTTCATAGTAGGGTTGGCTTTGGCAAAATCCCTTAGCTTCTGTTTATTCTGGAATGTTTTGATTACACCATCATATTTGATTGTCAGCTTTGCTGGGTAGAGGATTCTTGGGTGGCAAAATTTCTTTCAGGGTTTTATATATGTCTCCCCATTGCCTTCTTGCTTTCATGGTTTCTGTTGAGAAATCTGAGCTTAATCTGATTTGTTTGCCTTTGTATGTTATATTTCTCTTTTCCGTAGCTGCTTTCAAGATCCTGTTCTTATCTTTGATTTTGGGGAGCTTGATTATTATATGTCTTGGTGTTTGTCTTTTAGTGTCTATCCATCCTGGGGTTTGTTGAGCTTTTTGAATGCTTATCTTTTCACTTTTCAGGATGTTAGGAAAATTTTCTTCTAGAGGCTCTTCAACTATCTCTGCTGTGGATTTGTGTGATTGTTCCTCTTCTGGAATGTCAGTAATCCTTATGTTATTCCTCTTCAAGTTGTCCAATGTGAATCTTAGGCCTTCTTCAGATTTTTTTAATCCTTTTTTGTATTTGCTCTTCTATCTTAGTAGTGTTGAAAGATTTATCTTCTAGCTCATTAGTTTTAGCGTCTGTCTCTTCAATTCTACTTCTTTGCCCTTTCAGTGTATTGTACATTTCTGATATTCTATTATTAATAGTTTGGACCTCTTTCTGTAGTTTTAGATTGTATCCAATGCTGTATCTATCTTATTTAATTGTTCCTGTAGTGCTTTCCTGACTTCTTCCTTATTTTTCTCAACTCCATTATATAGTATTTTGATACGTTTTATAATCATTTTTCTGAATTCCTTCTCCAGCATTTCCAAAGCCTGCCCATCTTCCAGTATGGAGTGTAGGTCTACTTCCGGCTCATTTGCCTCAGTCACTTAATCTCGTTTCTGGACACGTGCAGATATGGTCATCTGCTTCTGGTTTTGTTTTTGGTTTTTTTTTTGGCATATTCAGGGGTAATCTGTGGCCTTAAAACTTAGATGGGTATGTATTTTGTTATTTTTTTTATGCTTTCTGATTGCCTCCAGGTAGATGTGATCATGAAATGGGCTTCCCTTTTCATTCTTCTTCCTAAGAAATTTCAAGATGCTACTGTTGGTCATTGTGACATAACTTAGGATTTAATTTTCAGCTTGTTTCCTTTTTTGTCTGCTTGTCCTGCTCCACAATCCCCAATCAGGCCTTTTTTCTAGTTATAAACAGTTCAGGGCCACCTGTGGCCATTTGGTTTTAAGTGCAAATGTCTTTTTAAATTTCGAGGAGATCTGTGCGCATGCGTAGTAGAACCTTCCGAGGTTGGGGCTGGGGTGTCCACTAGCTCAGGCACCCCTATAGTCACCAGAATGGAGGTACGCAGACAGTAACGGACCAATGCACAGATATCAAAAGAAAAAAATGTCCACACCTTTATCTCCACGGTTCTGTCAGGCATCTGTGGCTGCTCTGGTCCTTCTGTGGCTTGGTCTCACCCAAGATGGCGCCTCCTGAAGCAGCTGAGCGTCTTGAATTAGAAAGCAATGGATTTCTTGCTTCTGCTATGAATTCCTCTAGCTCTGAGCCTTCCAAACTTCTTAGTATTCCTTTATATGTGGTTCAGAGTTCTGGCACCATCCCCTGAGCCTGCTTGGTCCTGTATTCTGTGTTGTTGCTGACGGAGCTCCTTACTGCACTTCCACCTGATCTGCCATCTTGTTTGTTCTCCTGGGCAAAATCTTTTGATGCACATAAGTTTCTAATTTTTAGGAGGTCCAGTCTTCTCTTTTGTCTTCTAATATTTGTGTGTTATTAAGTATGCACACTTACTGTCTTTTCTCATACTTTTTGTTGCATTGCATAGCTGTAAATTAACTAATAGTAAACAGTGTGCTGTTTTTTTATCTTGTTTATCTGTTTTTTAATAAATAATAAATTTATCAGAATTATATGCTTTTAATTTTGACTCTTTTTAGAGATACCATATATATTCTATAGCTTATAAGTAGTTTTTATAATATCCGTTGGAACATATATTTATACATTTAGTGGACTTGAAAGAACAGCCTCAGATACTTTCTGACAGAGAGATTCTTTCATTTGGAAATTGGTTTGAAAGGACCAGCTTTGCTAATTGGAGAATGTGATAGACATTTTCCATAAATTGAATGAGCTAAGTCTGCAGCTTTAAGTTTTTAAAACTTTTTGTAATGGAAAATATCAAACATGCACTCATATAAAAAGAATTTAGATATAAAACCATTTTACATTATGATAATGTTCTGTGCAACAAATAGAATGGAAAAGTGAATTAAAGAATGAAAGGGAAATTGGTATAATTGGAGTATTAAAGAAGAGCTTTTTCATTTACTTGTTAATGGATGTGATAGTGGGTTACAATTCCACGTGGCATTTATATTCCTTTGCATACATATTAAGAATAAAAGCAATCATTTTATTTTAAAACTTTAGCAGTTCTAATAAATTGGAAGTTCACCTAAGTTGTAACTACTCAAGGTGACGAAAACATTTAGTTTATTTGTTAGAAATAGATTCAAATAGGTTAAGACATGTAGGTTTTCAAAATCCTTTTGTAGGATATCTGAGCAAAAATGCCTAAGGCCACTGGACTAGAAAACTAAGCAGGTTGAAGAAGTAGGCACATCTTTATGCTAGACCAAACTCCTAGTAACTGCTTTTACCTGCCATCTTAAATTCTGATACTGAAAAGAGGATGGATTAGCAATCATTTCAAAGAGCAGTTATCATAAACTATAGTTGACATTAATTACATTTAAATTCATCCTTTAATAAATGCTATTCTTTGTAATTAAGAGTAATGATGCCCATAAATTAGAATACTTTGACATATTTGTGTTTCCCATTGGGAGAGAAACTTAATAATTAGAAGTTTTGCAGATGTTGAATATCAATGAAGACTCAACATGATTACAAACTGCCCACGTCTGTTTTTCTTTCTTTGTATTCAAAATAATATGTAATGACCCTATGTATTTCCAAGTAGAGCTATAAAACTCCATGTGGTCCCAATGTTTAATTTGTTATGAGTCTATCACTAGACATTTGGCCTGAGGAACCTCTTGGTAGAATCAAATCCCCAGCCTTTTAGTTAGCTGTCAAGTACAAGGGTGACTTAAAAATTATCCTCACTCCAGTAATAAAACGCCTGTCCATGTCCACAGCTGTTGATAACATTGAGCATGCTTGTGAAATGAGTCTGTCAAATAGATGAGTGACAGTGGATTACATGGCAAATCATTTGCAAGTCAGCCATGGCTCTGCTTATAAAATAATCCACAACAGACTTGGATTTCAAAAAGTTTGTGTGAGTTGGATACTGAAACAACTCACGGATGAGCATAAACAGAGGCGCTTGGACATCTGCAAACAAAATTTGGACTGATACTCGAAGGAAGGTGAAAGTTTTTTTAAAAAATCATTACTGTGGATGAAACATGGAAAGTAACCAGCATGCCTGAAAGTAAACGTCAGAATATGGAATAAAAATATCCTCAATTGCAGACCAAGAAAAGGTTCAAAAATCAGCTAGAAAATTGATGACTAACAGTTTTCTGGGATTCTCAAGGGTCAGTAATGAAACACTATCAGGAAATACTATCAGGAAACACTGTCAACAGTGCTCCTTACTCACAGAAGAGCTAAAGCCTAAACTTGGAATTAAATGCAGATCACTGCTACCCTAGGATGTTGTGGTCTTGCATGACAATGCATGTCCACACACCTTTGTCCACACTGTTGACACTGCAAAAACTTCATTTGGGGTGTTTAAAGCACCCTCCCTATAGTCCTAATCCTGCTCCACCGGACTTTCACCTATTTGGTCCCCTGGAAGCAGCCCTTCAAGGATGAAGATTCACCTCTGATGAGGAAGTGAAGACAGTAGTGCATTTGTGGCTCACAGGTCAGCCTAAAACATTGTAAAATAAGGAAATACAAAAACTTGTTGCTAGATAGGCAAAGTGTACTGTAGACCAAGGAGATATATGTTGAAAAATGATGTTTTTTATCTTTTCTAAAAGTTAGTTAAAATAAATTCTACCTCCAGAGTGCAGATAATTTTTGATGCATATATGTACATTAACCACTTACACCAGAGATTCTTATTTGAATATTGTTGTTGTTGTTAAGTACCATCGAGTCAGTTCCAACTCATAACAACCCTGTATAGGGCTTCTTAGGAGCAGCTGGTGGGTTTGAACTGTTGACCTTGTGCTTTACAGTCCCCTGGTGATCCTACAACATCACTCCACAACTCCTATGTGAATATTTATTTGTTGTTGTTGTTAAGTACCATTGAGTTGGTTGTGACCCATAGTGACCCTGTATAGAGCTACTGGTGAGGTTAAACTGATGACATTGCTGTTCAAACCGACTTTGCAGTCCACCACATTAACCTACAGCACTACTCCAGGACTCCTATGTAAATATGTTATTGTTGCGTGCGGTGGAGTTGATTCCAAATCATAGTGACCCTGTACAGGGTTTCCAAGGCTGTAAATTTTTACGGAAGCAGAAAGCCTCCTCTGTCTCCCACAGAACAGTTGGTAGTTTCAAACTGCAGACCGTTAGATTAGCAGCCCAATTCATAACCACTACACTACTAGAGCTGCTTCCTATGTGAATATAGATGGTTGAACATTTTGATGTCTGCTTCTTTTGTTTTGTTTTTCTTTTGCTGAAAAACTGTTGACATGTACAAAGAGCCATTTTAAAGGCACAGAAGGATAAATGAATCTATTTTTATACATACATTGTAAATGATGTAATTATAATAGACATCTGTATATATATTCAATTTTCAACCATCTTAAAATATACCACAAAAAGAAGTAGCAGCCCTTCCTCTACCCTGCCCCTATGGAAAAGGTGAGATTGGTAAATTGACACTGTATACAAAGTAAATTATATATAGTTGAGGATACTACTTTTTAAGGGTTATTAATGTGGAGTTCTGGTGTGGCACTGTGAGCTAATATACTGGACTGCAAAGTCAGTTTGCAATGCAAGGTCAGTGGTTCAAGCTCACCAGCTGCTCCTTGGAAATCCTATACAGGGTTGCTGTGGGTCGGAACTGGCTCCATGGCTCTAACAACAGCAACGACTAACTATACAACAGGAGCCCTGGTGTGGCACTGTATAATAATGCACTCGACCAAAGGTCCGTTTGAACTGCAAAATCAGCTGTTCAAATCCACCAGCCCTTCCTCAGAAACTCTCTGAAGGGTTGCTATGAGTTAGAACCAGCTCGAAAGTACTAAACAACAACAGTGTTCTATAGTAGAACACAGGTGATGCCAGAATGGTGTCTGACTTCATAAGAAGGTTGGAGAATCAAACTCAGCATCAGCCCAAAGTGATTCTTGCTTCTATCCTCCAACCTTATGTACAAAGTCTGACACCAGCCCCCTCCCCACAGCATTCTGTACTTCTCCTATGGGTTCAATAACTCATTGCAGGAGCCACACAGATCTTACCCACTAACCTAATAATGATTATGGGGTTAATTAGAGAAGCAGCTGGTTACAGTGGATCAGGAATGCTCAGGATACAGCACTTTGGTCAGGATGCAAAAGAACCAATAGATCCGTTCTGGAAGAAGTACAGACAGAGTGCTCCTTGGAGGCCAAGTTGGCCAAACTTCGTCTCTCATACTTCAGACATATTGTCAGGAGGGACCAGTTGTTGGAGAAGGATAGCATGTTTGGTAAGGTGGAGGGTCAGAGAAAAAGAGGAAGACCCCCAACGAGATGGACTGGCCAAGTGGCAGCATCCATGGTCTCAAGTGTGGCAACAATAGTGAGGTAGGTCCAGGACCAGGCAGTGTTTTGTTCTGCTGTGCATGAGTTCTCTATGAGTCGGTACTGACTCGAAGGCACCTAACAACAGCAACATAAGAGTCCTGCTGTGGCACTGTGGGCTCATGCATTGGCAGTTCAAGTTCATCACTTACTCCTAGAAAACCCTATACAGGGTCGCTATGGGTCAGAACCGTCTCAACAGCACTTAACAACAAACAACAACATATTCAGTCTTGTAGTAGCATAAGCTCTCAACCTCAAGGTCAGTTTGAACTGCCAGGTCGGCAATTCAAACTCACCAGCCACTCCTTCGAAACCCTCTACATAATTGCTATGAGTCGGATTTGAATTGATGGCACTCAAAAGCAACAGATTTGTTTTACTTAAATACTTCTACATCTGATTGATTTCTGGGTGCTGTTGTTCTGTATGGTAATCTCAAGTTGTCTGTTGTTGTTTGTTCTCTGTCCAAAGAACACCCTTTTGCATTTTTTGTAATGTTGGTCTAGTCATTACAAATTCCTTAGATTTCTGTTTTTCAGGGAATGTGCTAATTTTGGCATCATGTTTCTTCCTGGTATAGCGCTATGGGTTAATGCGTTAGATTGCAAGGTTGTTTTGAACTTCAAGGTTGGAGGTTCAGGCTTGGAAGTTCAGACTCTCTAGCCACTCTCCAAAAATGTTATACTTGGTCGCTATGAGTCAGAACCAACTCGACGACACTTAACAACAACAACAAATTGAGGTTCAGGTTTATTGGGTATACTATTCTGGTTTGGCAGCTTTTTCTTTCAGAGTTTTGTGTATGTCATTCCATTGCCTTCTTGCCTGCATGGTTTCTGCTGAGAAATCAAAACTTAGTCTTATTATTTCTCCTGTGTTAGGTAACTTTGTTTTTCCTGAAGTGCTATCAGGATTCTTTGATTTTGGAAAGTTTGACTATGATATGTCTTGGTGATTTTCTTTTGGGATCTGCCCTGTTTGGGCTTCATGTAGCTTCT
The DNA here is from genome assembly GCF_000296735.1 of Chrysochloris asiatica. NCBI lineage: Eukaryota > Metazoa > Chordata > Mammalia > Afrosoricida > Chrysochloridae > Chrysochloris > Chrysochloris asiatica. The sequence continues at coordinate 2,248,159 of NW_006408722.1, read as the reverse complement.
TGTATGCTCATCTTCTCATTTTTCATGATGTTTGGGAAGTTTTCTTCCAACAACTCTTTAACAGAGTTTTCTGTGCTCGTGTCTTTCTGTACTCAAATTCTAATCACTCGTAAATTGTTCCTTTTTATGGTGTTCCATGTAATTCATAGACTTCAGATTTTTTCATTCTTTTTTCTGATTTTCTTCTAACATACTAGTATTGAGAGATTTACCTTCAAGCTCACTAAGTCAGGCTTTCATTTCTTCACATGTACTCCTTTACTCTTTCATTGTATTGTCCATTTCTCAGATCTTAGTATTAATCTTCTGGGTTTCTAATTGCAGGTTTTATATTGTTTCAAACTTGAATTTATTTTGTCTATTTGTTCTTGTAGTGTTTTCCTGAATTCTTCTAAAATTCTTAATTGTGTTCTTCTTGCTTTCCTGGATATTTTCTATGGATTCTTTGAAGTTACCTAATTAACATTCTTTGAATTCGTTTTCAGTTAATTCTATTACCTTTCCTTTTTCAGAAATGTTTTCTGACTCTGCACATTTGACATTTGTTTGAACCATTCTCTCTTGTTTCTACACATGAACTAAATTGTCTGTTGTCTCTTGGGCATTGTGAGGTTTTAATATTTGTAAAACAAACAGTGCAGTGGTTTGACTCATTGAGGAAAAGTCTCTGGGGGACTCCTGCAATTCAAGGTGCTCCAAAGTTGTCTGTGGATGTGATATGACAGAGAATTCCTGAACCTTAGATGGAGTTCCTATTGGCCTCAGTGTTCAGGAAACTCGATTTGGAAGTAGTTCATGGGAGTCCTTGATGGAGCTAATTTCAGTGTCTGTTAGGACCACAGGGAAACTGGGGGAAGGATGACTGGTTAAAGGCTGGCCTTGTGGCTCTGTGGGATTTGTATATTTGGAGCCAAGCCCACCTGAATCCAGACACTAAAGCAGCACAGCCAGCTCCCATCTAACACTGGCATTGCTCTCCACCACTTGGCTTAGAACTCCCAGGGAACAGTATCTCTGCTGGGTATAGGTGAAGATGGGAGCTGGCCACATATCTCTTCACCACAGGAGAGTATGGAAAAAGAAGAAATGGCACTTTTTCTGTGGCAGTGCTAATCAGCCCTTCCAGAACTCCCCCACTGCTTAAAGTGCTCACAAGATGGTCAAGCTACTTCTGACCATCCATTTACCACTCAGTGACCCTGTCTGGCCATCCCTGCTCAGTCTCTCCTCTCACCAAGCACTCTAGCCACCTCTCTTACCTTTCTTCTGAAGTTCAAGGTGCCAGAATTTTTATCTGTGTCTGTTTTATTTGTTCTCTCATATCGTTGTTGGGGAGGATCCATGTAATATGTTCGCGTAGTCCACCATCTTGCCGAAAGTCCTGTTCATTATCTATAAAAAATCATTTTTATATGAATATTTTGAAATCCCCTCATATTTAATTAAATTTATATTAAAGATTCAAGCCCTAGTGTGTCACTGTAGCATAAGCAATGGACTTGTAACCACAAGGTCAGCAGTTCAAACTGACTCCTGGGAATCTGGTGCACAGGCTGCTGTGAGTTGGAACTGACTCAGTGGGACACAACAATAAGAAGTGCAGTATAAAACAAAAATAATCAACCTAGTTGCTTGGCAGTAATTATAACACGTTTTAAAGATCATTTACCTATTTATTTTAATATTTTCTTTCTTATCATAGCTTTCTATTATGGGGTTTTGATCAAAATAATAAAATTAAGTTACATGAATTCTACTTGCTTTGGTTATGTCATCTTGTGGAGGTTAAAGATGAGTCATCGTGTAGTTAAAAAGAATATTGAAGACAACTGTTTGTATAAAATTGTTCCTTTGACCACTTTTCCTGATGAATACTTTGTCCTTTTTACAGATTCTACCTTCTAAGAACAGGTCAGTATATTGTGAACTTTCTTCTTTCTAAAGGCATCAAAAGCAAGTTCACAAGAAAGCATTGTTTACTGTCCTGTGGATTAGATAGTGTTTTAGCAATTAAGTTGGATTTCAGTAGCCTTCAATTGTTCTTTAAAGTGCCATCTAGTTAGTTCTGACTCAAAATGACCTTATATCCATAGAACAAAACACTACCAGGTTCTGTGCCATCCTCACAATTGTTTGAGCTCATTGTTGCTGCCTCTTTGTCATTCTATCTCCTTGAAGACCTTCCTCTTTTTCACTGACCCTCCATTTTACTAAAGGAGCTCCGGTAGTGTAATGGTTACGAACCTGACTGTGAACCGCAAAGTCAGCAGTTCAAAACTACCAGCTGTTCCGCGGGAGAAAGATGAGGCTTTCTGCTCTCGTAAAGATTTACAGCCTCAGAAACCCTGTACAGGGTCACTATGAGTCGGAACTGACTCCACCGCATATAACCACCAACCACCACTTTACTAAGCATAATGTTCTTCTCCAGGGACTGGTCCTTCCTAACATATTATGTATACAAAGTATGAAAGACAAATTTTGCTATCATTGCTTTCACAGAGCAATCTAGCCACTCTTCTTTCAAAACAGGTTTGTTTGTTCTTCTGGCAGTCTATGGTATATTCAGTATTCTTTGCCAACCCTATTATCCATAAATCAAATGCATCCATTTTTTGCCCTCCTGATTACTTGTCCAAAGCACAAGAGACAAATGCCAATCATCTTCACTTCACAGGTGCATTGTGGTTGTACTTCTTTCAACATAGATTTGTTTATTCTTCTGGTAATCCATGGCACTTAGCAATATTCCTGTCTAACACTGAAATTCAAATACATGGATTCTTCTCCAGTCTTCCTTATTCATTGTCTAACCTTCATATGCCTATGATTGAAAATACCCTGGCTTGGGTCAGACACACCTTAGTCCTTAAAGTGACATCTTTAAAATTTTAACTATGTCTTTTTAAGTATATTTGCCTAATGTAATATGTTCTTTGATTTCCTAAGTTCTGCTTCCATGAGCACTAATTATGGATCCAAACAAAATAAAGTCTTTGACAACTGCAGTCTTTTATCCATTTATCACAATTTTATTTATTAATACAGTTTTGAGGGGGGTTGTTTTCTTTATATTAAGGTGTAATCTATATTGAAGGCTGTAGTTTTTGATCTTCATCAGTGAAGTGTTTTCAAGTCCTCTTTGCTTCCAGTTATTAATGAGTCTTCCTCTAATCCTGATGCCAAATTCTTCTTCATATAATCCAGTTTCTTGGAATATTTGCTCAGCAGACAGATTAAAAAATTTAGCTAACTCTTAATTCTAAGTAGAAGTCCAAAAGTATGAAAAATGCTACTTGACCAGTCCCTGGAGAAGGCCATCATTCCTGATGCCAGTGCAAAAGAGTAATGACAGCAAACAGATCGATTGACCCAGTAACTGCATCAGTGGATTCAAACATAACAAGAGCTGTGAGGGTGATGCAGGGCTGGGCAGTATTTCTTTCTGTTTTAAATAGTTCCTCTATGAGTTGGCACTGATTCATTGCACCTAACAGCAGCACAACTTGAGACTTATTCTTTCCAGCCAGTTTTTCCGGATCACTTCTTGGTAGCTAGGTCCTGGATAGGAAATGGAGACACAAATATCCATGATTCAGCATTAGGTATTACAGATATAAATATCCATGACTGAGGTTTCCTGGAAGTGATTACAGTCTCAAAGATCAAGTAACTTTTAATGCAATCCAAAGTGTTGTAGCAGAGAAAAATGTAACTAGAAAACAGTAACTGAAGAGAGAAAGCTGATTTTATTAGGACCTTCAGAGATGGGTATGTATTTGAGAACTGGAATATTTTCAACTGTTCAGGAGTTGTGGGAGAATGGCTGAATTTAAAGTTGGTCTTCCTTCTTTCGTTTTTAGTTCTCTACCCAGTGTTACCATTTTGGTATTAATCATTATGATTATGTAAGATGTTAACATTAAGGGAAGCTGAATGAGAGGTACATGGAAACACTATTGCTGTTGTTGTTAAGTGCAGTTCAGTCTGTTCCAACTCACAGCAACCATGTATAGGGTCTAAGGATCAGCTGTTGAGTTTGTACTGCTGACCTTGAGATTCAAACTGACCTTGTGGTCCAGTGTGTTATCCTGTGGTGCCATACCAGCACTGTAGTATTGGTTTTTTTCCCCGTAGTTTGAGGACTAGAATGGCACTGAATCCAAATCAGCATTTGCTCCAACAAATGGAGAGATACAAATTTCTGCTCTACCACTTTTGTTGATTGATGTAAATGTAACATAACAAAATTAAATATTATAAAATTGCTAAATTCAGTGGCATTTAGTACAGTCACAATGTTGTACAACTATGTTGCTGTTAAATGCCATTGATTCCAACTCATAGTAACCCTGTGTAGTGTTTCTGAAGTACAGTTGGTGGGTTTGAACTGCCGACCTTGCCATTAACAGTGCAGTGTTTATTCTACACTGCTACACCAGGACTCCTATGCAACTATAACTTGCATTTAATCCAAGACCTCTTATCACCCTGCACCATCACACAGTTAGCACTCCTTTCTCCTGCCCCAACACTTGGCAACCACCAGTCAGCATTCTCTGTCCCTCATTGTACTTGTTTGGGATATGTCTGACAATTTCAGTCTGGCTACTTTCACTTAGCATAATGTTTTCATTTCTGCTGGATATGTATTTAGAAATAGTATTTTTATCTTTAACTAGAGGAACAGCTGAATGGTTTCAACCATTCCCACTAGGAATATATGAAGGTTCCAAGTTCTCCACACCCTTGACAGCACTTTTTATTTTCCAGTTTTTGATTGTAAGCTTTCTAATGAGTATGAAGTGTTATCTCATTATAGCTTTCATTTGCATTTCCCTAGTAACTAATAAGATTGAGCATAATTTCATATACCTATCAGACATTTATATATCTTCTTTAATGAGACATCTATTCAACTTTTTATCCTTTTTTGTTTGTTTGATTGTATTTTTCTTTTTGTTGATTTGGAAGGTTATCAAAAATCTCTCCCAAAGAAATTCCTGGAGCAGATGACTTCACAAGGAAATTCTACAAAACATTTATAGAAGTGACCCCATTCCGTCTTAAATTTTTCCAAAAACTAGAAAATTCATTTTGTAAGGCTTTTGTTGTTGTTAAGTGCCATTGAGTCAGTTTTGACCCATAGCAACCCTGTATAGGGTATCTAAGGAGTGGCTGGTGAGCTTGAACCATTGAACTTGCAGGTTAAACTGAAGCTGCAATACAGTGCATTAACCCATAGTGCTGCACCAGGACTCCTCTATAAGGCTAGCATTATCCTAATACCAAGTCAAACAAAAACAACACAAGAAAATAAAACTCCAGAGCCGTATTCACTATGAATATGGATTTTTAGAAGTCCTCAACAAAATTGTAGTAAACTAAGCTTACATTAAAGGAGCTCTGGTAGCGTAGTGGTTACGAATCGGGCTGGTAACCTCAAGGTCAGCAGTTTGAAACTACCAGCTGTTCCGTGGGAGAAAGATGAGGCTTTCTGCTCCCGTAAAGATTTACAGCCTTGGAAACCCTGTACAGGGTCGCTATGAGTCAGAACCGACTCTACGGCACACAACAACAAGCATATATTGGAGTCCTGGTGTGGCTCTGTGGGTTAATGCACCACACTGCAAATCCCTTGGAACTGCAAGGTTGGTGGTTGAAGCTCACCAGCCACTCCTTGGAAACCCTACTCAGGATTGCTATGGGTTGTAACCAGCTCAATGGCACTTAAAAATAACAACAAAGCCTATATTAAAAGGATTATGCAAGATGACAAAGTGGGGTTTATTCCAGGAATGCAAGGGTGCCACAAAATTTTAGAATCCATTAATGTACTCCATGACATTAATAGAACCAAGAGAAAATGCCCACATGGTCATCTCAGTTGACCACAGAAGGCATTTGATAAAAGCCTTTTATGTTAAAAACACTCAGCAACCTAGGACTTAAAGGGAGCTTACTTATTATGAAAAAGGACATTTTAAAAAATAAATAAATAAAACCCACAGCTAGCCTCACACTTCATGAAAAAAGACTGAGAACTTTCCCCTTAAATCAGTAATAAATGCCAACAGTCAGCCTTGGTCTCAATAGAGAGAGAGACTGAAAGCATTCCCCCTTATGATTTGGAACTAGAAAACTATGACCTTTGTCATCACTCCTATTCAAGTTCTATACGAATTCCTAGTGAGAGCAACAATGTAAGAAAGTAATCCACATTTGCAAAGAAGTAAAGCTCTATTTGCAGTTGAAATCATCCTATACATAGAAAATCACAAAGACTCCACACAAAAATTATTGGAACTAATTTAAAGATTCAGCGAATTGACAGGTTACAAGATAACATACAGAAATCAGTCAGACTTCACTGCACAAACAAAGAGAATTCTGAAAAATAAATCAGGAAACCAACAACATTTACAATAGTCACACTAAAGATAATAATCTCCTTTTTTCATTTTTTTTTTAAAGCTTTTGTTGTGAATTCAGTGAAAGTTTACAGGGCAGATCGTAAGTTTAACATTCATCAAATCACATACTTTGTTTCATTACAATGGTTATAAACCCCCTCCTTGTACTATCAGTTACAGTATCTCTCTTTGTTCATCTTAGCTTTTTAAAAAAAAAAAAAAAAAAACACTCAGACGTGTATAATAATTTAAAAAACCAAAGGTCATATTCTGCAAGTCTGCCTCCTGGCTGCCAGCACCCAGTCTTGCTCTTTCCATGAATCTAGAGTTCTCAGCTACTCCCTCTCTTCTTGTCCCCATCTCTGCCTCCATCTCTGGTATCACTGCTTTTCTGGATAAGGTTCCTCATTCCGCTTGTGCTCTTCTTGCTTGTTGGTCTTAGGGTCCTCTGTTTCTGGATTGTAAGATTAACTACTCCCCCAATTTTTTTACAATAGTGACAGTCATGATAACTATTACTCACTATTGAAATAATCTTTTAATATAGTATGTATGCAATAGCCACATAAAAGATAATAATATCCTTTTAATACCATGTTTATTTAGGAATAAATTTAACCAGAGATGCAAAAGACATGCACAAAGAAAACAATAAAATACTACTACAAGAAATAAAAACAGGCCTGCATAAGTGGAAGAATATACCATGCTCATGATTGGAAGACATACCATTGAGAAAATGTCATTACTACCCAAAGTGATCTAAAAATACAATTGAGTCCCAATCCACATTTCATCATCATTCTTTAAAGAAAAGGAAAAATGAATCACCTACTTTATATGGAAAGGAGAGACCAAAGTAGGAGACCTCACACTTCCCAGTCTCAAAAGCTATTATATAACCATGGTAATCAAAGCATCCTGTTACTGGTACATAGACCAGTGGAACAGAATAGAGAACCCAGGAGTCAATATAACCTGTACAGAGCTGATCATTGAGAATGGGCCAAAATGGGAACAGATAGTCTCTTTAATAAATGATATGGACAGAACTAATTATCTATTTATTAACATGTAAAATAGGATTCATATCTCACGTTGTATTAAAAAAAATGAACTCAGGAGAGATCAAAAACCTAAATTTAAAACATAATAACATAAACATCACAGAAAAAATAGAAACAAACTTAAGAGCCATAATACATGGCATAAATACATTATAAAGCATATCTAGAAGCACACCAAAAATAGAAAACAAATTAAATGACTGGTACCTCCTAAAAATTAGACACTTAACTACCTCAGAATATTTTACAACAAGAGTAAAAAGAGAACACACAGACAGGGGACCACAGTCTTGGGGGACACCAAGCTCAGTTGACACAAAATAGTCTAAAAAGAACATGTTCTACATTGTACTTTATAGAATATCAGTTGAGGTTCTAAAACCTTCTGAGTGTCCATCTAATAAGCAGCTATTGGTCTTTCTCTGTCCATAGCAAAAATGAACGAAGAAAATCAAAGATGCTTGGAAACAATTTGTCCAGAGACCTAATGGACAGTGATCAATGAAAAAATAGGGACACATTTAAGGGCTCTGATACAGGGTGCACACAAACTACCAAACATTGTGAAAATTACACAAACAAAAAAAGACAAAATAGATGATTGGGACTTTTAAAAGTTAGAAACTTTGGTGCATCAAAGGATTTCACCAAAAGAGTAAAAAGGGAGCCCCACAGAATGGGAAAAAAATCTTTTCCAATGATATATCAGATAACAGACTAATTTCCAAAATCTATAGGAAACTACAACACGTCTACAAGAAAAAGAAAAATAACCCAATTAAAAAATGGGCACAGCAGGTCCTCTCAACGCAAACCCCCTTCCAAGACTAAGACTCAATGGAAATGCACGCTCTGATTGGTGACCACACACATCACCGATGGGGAGAATTGGGGTAAAAGCAGCAATGAAGCGGCAAGCTCAGCCCTACAATGTTCATTGGATTTCTGTGGACCCAGTTGGGGCCCTGGTTGGCAAGCAGTGTGAAGAGACCTAGGGACTCTTGGGCCCAGAGTCAGTGGCGTGGCCACGGAGGACTCGAGAGGAGAGTGAAGCTACCGGCTGATGGGAAGAGAGGGCATATGCACAGGAGCGCCCACACTTGCAGATGATACCCACATGACCTGGACTGAATGACTGGATGATCGGAGCTCAACCAGAAGAGGAAAGAAGAGAGGGAAAAAAAATGGGCACAGGACATGAAGAAACACTTCACCAATGAAGAAATTTGGACATCCAACAAACATATGCAGAAATGTTTACGATCAATAGCCATTTGCTGTTGTTGTTACTATGTGCCGTGGAGTCAGTTCTGACTCATAGCAACCATGTACAGGGGTTTCGAGACTAAATCTTTATGGGAGCAGAAAGCCTCGTCTTTCTCCCACAGAACAGATGGTAGTTTTGAACTGCTGACCCTGAGGTTAGCAGCCCAATTCCTAACCACTATGCTACCAGAGCTTCTTAGAGAGATGGAAATCAAAACAACATTGAGATATCATCTCACACCAGCAATAACAGTTAAGTTCAAAAAAGCAGAGAACAACATATACTGGCAAAGATGTGGAGAGATTGGGACCCTCCTACATTGCTGGTGGGAATGCAAAATGGTCCAACCACTCTGGAAAACAGTATGATGTTTCCTCACAAAGATAGAAATAGAATATCTTATGATCCCAGAATTCCTCTACTTGATATATATTTATCCACAAGAAATACGAGCCATAACACGAGTAGATATATGCACACCAGTGTTCATAGCAGCACTATTCACAATAGCACAAAGATGGAGACAGCCTAAGTGCCCATCAACTGAGGAATGGATAAACAAACTGTGGTACATACACACAATGGAGTATTATGCTACTTTGAAGAATAACAAAGAAGCTACAAGCTGCCACACCACATAAACCTTGAGGACATTATTCTGAGTGAAACTAGTCAGTCACAAAAGGAGAAATACTACATAGAAACATTATTGTAAATGTTTAAGAAAAGGTACTCATACTAAAAGGTGGGGGGGATTCTTTGTTAGTTACTGGTAGGGGTGGGTTGAGGTGATTAGGGGATGGAGGGAGGGGACAGTAGAGCACAGGGTAGTGGGTATACATATAGTTTGGGTGTTGGGGAGGACAATACACTAGAAAACGTAAGGCGGTGGAATAACAAGGAAGACATGGGAACCGTGAGGCAGGTTTGCTTGAGCTAAATGGGACTGAGGTAAATAGTAATTAATGTATGCTCAACCTTGAAACAACAGGGCTCTGAGTTACAGGGATGGAGACAAGACTGAAGAGGGGAAATAATGTTAAGATGCTTGACTGACTTATGAATATTGGTTTCCCTGACCTACTATTGTAGAATACACACATAAGAGGGATAGAAAGAAATGTCAGGAGACATGATTACAGAAAGTTTGTAAGTCCATCTTCAGCATATAACTGATTGAAATACCTAAAAGGGGTTCTAGAACTTACTCAGTGAAATAGGCTTCTTGAGGAGGCTTTGCAATGTATAGGACCTTAGGTGGACTTCTGAGCCACTTCCAGAACCTTGTGAGGGGGGACATTCCCACTAGAAAGGACAAACACATTAGCCTGAAACAGCTAGAGTAATACAAGATACATCAAGGAAAGATCAGCAGGAAAAATCCAAAACAAAAATGGGAGTATGATTGGCTACTACAAGAACCAGCAAGTTGTTTGCTGGGGAGCCATCAAGGCAAACAATCAAGTTCTTGAGCACAAACCCCCCTCCAAGACTGAAACTCAAAGAGAACACATGAGCAGGCATGTAAGCTTGCTGGCGACCATGTTGGTCTACTGGTGTGTGGAAGAAAGGGAAAACCAGCAATTAAGAAATGGGCTGAGGTCAACCATGTTCCTTATACGCCCTGGAGATGAGAGAGAGAAGAGGAAGGGCAGGTTGGTCCAAATTGTGGTGATGCCTGGGGACTCCTAAGCTCTTGGACAAGGACATAGACATAGAGGGCTAGAGCTGAAAGTGAAGCATCCAGCTGATATGAAGTGAGGGGAGACACACAAGAACACCCACACTTGCAGATAGTACCCATTTGACCTAGCCTCAATGGCTTAATAATCAGAAGTCAACTTGTGGTGGTTAGGTGCCATCCAGTCAGTACCAACTCACGGTGAACTTATGCACTGCAGAACAAAACCCTGCCTGGTCCTGGGCCAACCTCACAATTGTTGCCACGCTTGAGCCCAATTGATGCTGCCACTTTGCCAATCCATCTTGCTGGGGGTCTTCCTCTTTTTCTGATATCCTTCTCCAGTGACTGGTCCCTCCTGACAATATGTCCGAAGTATGAGAGATGAAGTTTGGCCATCCTGGCCTCCAAGGAGCACTCTGGCTGCATTTCTTCTAACACAGATCTGTTGGTTCTTTTGGCAGCCCATGGCACTTTCAATAGTCTCCTCAAACACCATAACTCAAAAGCTTATTTCTTCTACGGTCTTCTTTTCAGTGTCCAGCTTTCCGATGCATATGAGTTGATTGAAAATACCATGGCTTTGGTCAGGCATAGCTTAGTCTTCAAGCTGACATCTTTGCTCTTCAACACTTTAAAAAGGTCTTCTGCAGCAGATTTGCCTAATGCAATACGTCATTTGATTCCTTGACTGCTGCTTCTTTGAGTATTGATAGCTGATTCAAGAAGAATGAAGTCCTTGACAACTTCTATCTTTTCTCCATTGATAAGTATGTTTTTCATTGGTCCAGTGATGAGGATATTTGTTTTCTTTACATTGAGATGCAATCCATCTCGAAGGCTGTGCTCTTTCTTCTTCTTCTTCAGTAAATATTTTAAGTTTTCTTCACTTTCAGCAAACAAAGTTGCATCATCTGCATATAGCAGTTTGTTAATGAGTCTTCCTCCAATCCTGATGCCTCGTTTTTCTTCATATAACGCAGCTTTTCGGATTACTTGCTCAGCATACAGTCTGAATAAGTATGGTAAAAGAATACAACCCTGTAGCACACTTTTCTTACTTTTAAACCATTTAGTGTTCCCATGTTCTGTTTGAACAGCTACCTCTTGGTCCATGTACAGATTCCCCATGAGCACAATTAAGTGTTCCAGAATAATCATACTTCTCAATGTTGTACATAGCTTGTCATGGTCCATACAGTTGAAAGCCTTTGCGTAGTCAATAAAGCACAGGTAAACATTTTTCTAATGTACTCTGCTTTCAGCCAAGATCCAGCGGACATCATTCTACCGCCTTTTCTGAATCTGGCTTGAACCTCTGGAAGTTCTCTGTCAGTGTATGCTTGCAGCTGTTTCTGTATTCCCTTTAATAACACTTTACTCGCATGAAATATCAAAGAAGTTGTCCGATGATTTCCACATTCCATTGGGTCACCTCTCTTTGGAATGGGTACAAATATACATCTCTTCCAATCAGTCGGCCAGATAGTTGTCTTCCAAATTTCTTGGCATAGCTGACTGAGTGCCTCCTGTGCCGCCTCACTTTCTTGAAAGATTCCAATTTTTATTCCGTCAACTCCTGGTGCCTTGTTCTTTGCCAATCCTTCAATGCACCTTGGATTTCCTCTTCAGTATCTTTGGCTCTTGCTCATATGCTACCTCTTGAAGTGGTTGAACATTAACCATTTCCTTTTGGTACAGTGACTCTGTGTATTCCTTCCATCTTCTTTTGATGCTTTCTGCATCATTCAATAATTTGTCCAGACAATCTTTCAATAACGAAAGTTGAGGCAACTAGAGGAAGACAAAAAGAAACAATCTTTGATAAAGGAAGTAAGTGTAAATTGCTACAATTTGATGAACTTGACCTATACTTATGGATGTAGTAGCTCAAAATACCAACTGACAGGGAAGGAGTCTTCACATCAAAATCATTCCTATTCCCTCTGTATACAGGGTAGATAGGGACCAGCAACTTAGGCATTGGCAACCTAAAATGAGGAGACAATAAAGTGACTGGCTTACAAGTTTTCAAGAGGGAATTTAGTTTAAGAGTGTGCGAGGAAAGGTAGAGTCCCCTTGAATAGTTTTCATATGTCTTAACAGGTTTGGTGAAGAGATAGGGATAAGATTCTTAGGATTCAATAGTGAGAATTTGTATCATGACTAATTGCGACTGTCAGAACTGTAAAGGAAGAACTTTTGTAACAAAAATGAGGGAATAGTTAATTTTACAGTACAATAATAGAAGACCCTAGGACCATCAAGAGAGAAGTGTACAAGCAGAGTGCAGGACCCTATCCAGAGAAGCAGCAACACCAGAGATGAAGGCAGAGATGAGGACATGGAGAGAGGGAGCAGCTGAGGACTCTGGACTCATGGAAAGAGAGGGACTGGGTGCTGGTGGCCAGGTGGTAGAATTACAGAATGTGCCTTTTGGTTGTTTAAAACCCCCACCAAAAAAAAGGAAAGAAAAAAAACAGGGAATGGAAACAAATACTGTTACATGAAGATGCACGGAGGAGATTGTAATCATTGCAATGAAATGATGGTGTAAAGCCAATGTTCTCCCATGTAAACTATCACTCAGTTCACAATAAAAACTTTAAAAACCCAAAAATTAATGGACCCTGTAAACCTCAGCCTTAATGACCCTGAGACCAGTAGAACCAGATGGTGCTAGGCTACCACTACCAACAGCTCTGAAACGGATCACATTAGAAGGTCTTGAATAGAGTACAGGAAAATGTAGACCAAAACTCAAAATAATTCAAAAGATCAGACTTAATATTTGGCTAGAGACTGGTAGAGGCCCTGAGACATGGCCTTTTGTCAACTTTTAGCCTTATAACTGAATTCACTTTGTGGACCAACTTTCTGCCAAACAACAGATAAGTATATAGAGGGAAGAATAATACTAGCTCTGTATGCACAACATTGAACAATCCAGCATTTGAGATAAAAAGGCAGCATTTTCCTAGGGACAATGTTGAGAAAGCAGAAAGAGTTACTAAGTAGGAGAAATGAAAACTTGAAACACAGGGTCAAAATGAGATGAGTGATGTTACATTGTGGGAATTACAATTAATGACCTGAATCAAAATGTGTATGAATTGTTGGATGGAAAATGGATTTACTCTATGAATCTTTAGTCATTTTTCCAAAAACACCTGCAAGTATAAAATATTTAGTTATGAATTTAAACAGTGAAAGATTTGTATACTGAAACTTATAATTATTGAAAGAAATTAAAGAAGGCTTACATAATGGAACAATATTTATGTCCATAGGTTGAAAGAGTTAATATTGTTAAGATACCAATACTTCCCAAACAATCTGTATATTCAGTGCAGTCTCTCTCAAAATCCTACAGAAAGGAAAAGTCAATCATCAAAAGCTCCAAATAGCCAAAATGATCTTGAAAAAGAACAAAGTAGGAAGACACCTTTCTAACTTTTAAATATATGAGAAGTTATAGTAATTAAGATAACCTGGTATCGGTTTAATGATGTACAGATAGACCAATGGAATAGATAGAGAGTCCACAAGTAAATTCATACATCTGTGAACAATTGGTTTTCAACCAAAGAACAGTTTCTTTAATAAAACTTGCTAGGACAACTGGATCTCCACATGCAAAACAAATGAAGATGGACCTTGTAGGGTAAAAACTTTACCAAAAAAATAAATAAATAAATAACAAAAAATAACAGTCTTTGTCCTTGGTCCTAACAGATAATCTCTAAGCTTTAAAATTTTCTCAGTGACTGATAACGTCTTTGATAAGGACCCCAGACTTTATCTGAGACTCAAGGTACTTCTTGGGTCTGGGCTAAGATGTAAGCATCTTTGCCGTGATATCCTAAGCCCAACCTCAAGGAAAGTGGGCTCATCCACCAGTCATGACAAGTAATAAAACGTCAGTAAAGTCTTTGGACATAAGACTTTGGGCTTCCTACTGGAGAAAGATATATAAGAATGAATGTTGTTGCTAGGGGCCCTTGAGTCGATACCCAAAGGCACCTCAGAAGCTAGAACTGATGTTCTACTAAAAAATCAGCCATTAAAAACCCTTTGGAGCCTAAATAATTTTCATCTTGTCTAGATGGGTCTGGTGAAAAGAGATTAGGAATAAGATTCATATGATTCAATAATGAGGAGTTGTTATCATGACTAATTGTGACTGTCACACCTGTAAAGGTAGAAGTTTTATAACAAAAACTAGGGAGTAACTAATCTTACAGTACAGAAACAGAGAACCTCAGTACCATCAAGAGAGAAGAGCACAAGCAGACTGCGGGACCCTATCCAGAGGAGCAGTGACACCAGAGATGGTGGCAGAGATGAGAACATGGAGAGAGGGAGCACCATGGGACTCTGGACTCATAGAAAAAATGGAACTGGGTGCTGATGGCCAGAAGGCAATCTTGCAGAATGTGCCCTATGGTTGTTTAAATTATTGTATGTTACTGAGAATCCAGAAATTAAATCATCCACATACAGCCAACTGATTTTCAACAAAGTAAGTAGAGCAGAGAATATCTGAAAGATATTTACCTGTGCTTTATTGACAACGCAAAGACTTTCGATTGTGTGGATCATGACAGGCTATGGACAACATTGTGAAGTATGAGTATTCTGGAACACTTAATTGTGCTCATGAGGAATCTGTATACGGACCAAGAGGCAGTTGTTCAAACAAAACATGGGAATATTAAATGATTTAAAATAAAGAAAGGTGTGTGACAAGGTTGTATTCTGTCGCCATACTTATTCAACCTGTATGCTGAGCAAATAATCTGAGAAGCTGGGTTATATGAAGAAAAACATGGCATCAGAATTGGAGGAAGTCTCGTTAACAACCTGCTATATGCAAATGATACAACCTTGCTTGCTGAAAGTGAAGAGGACCTAAAACATTTACTGATGAAGATCAAAGTGCACAACCTTCGGTATGGATTACACCTCAATGTAAAGAAAACAAAAATCCTCACCACTGGACCAATAAACAACATTCTTATCAATAAAGAAAAAATTGAAATTGTCAAGGACTTCATTCTTCTTGGATCAACTTTCAACACTCATGGAAGCAGCAGTCAAGAAATCAAATGACGTATTTTCTTAGGCAAATGTACTGCACAAGACCTTTTTAAAGTGTTGAAGAAGAAAGATGTCAGCTTGAGGACTAAGGTGCACCTGACTCAAGCCATGGTATTTTCAATAACCTCATATGCATGTGAAAGCTGGACAGTGAATAAGGGAGACAGTAGAAGAATTGATGCCTCT
>NW_006408722.1:2206863-2229600 GCF_000296735.1 Chrysochloris asiatica | reverse complement strand
TGCACAAGACCATAGGTGGAATTCTGATCCCCATCCAGAATCTTCTGAGGTGGGACATTTCCACTTGAAAGGACAAGTACAGCAGTCTGAAGCAGCTAGAAGAACAGAAGATTCTTCTTGAAAGAAAGACCAGCAGAAAAAATCAAAAACAGTAACAGCAGTTCAATTGACTACTTCAAGAACAAGCAAGTTTTTCTCCAGGGAGCCATCAAGGCAAGTGATCAAGGCCACCCCAAGGCAAACCCCATTCTAAGACTGAAACTCATATGGAATACACTAGCAGGCATATGGTCCTGCTGCTAACCATGTTGGTCACTGATAAGGGGAAGTGGGGGGAAAACAGAAATGAAGTTGTGAACTAAGTCCGACGACATTCAATAGACGCCTGTTAACCTGGATTGAGACCTGGTTAACCAGCAATATGACGCGACCTGAGGACCCTGGGCCTTGAGGCAGGGACATGGCCCCAGAGGACTAGAAAAAGTGTGAAGCATTCAGTTGATATAAACTGAGGGGAGATGCACAAGAACACCCACACTGGCAGATAGTACTCATTTGACTTGGAATCAATGGCTGGATGATCAGAACATGACTAGAGGAAGAAAGAAAAAAATGGAGTAACCCACTGTAAGTGAATCTACTATAAGTGGATGCAGTATGACAAAGGAGCAGACAAATCTCTACAGTGAGGATCATTCCCACCCCCTTGGTACACAGGATCCACAGGGATGGGGAACTTAGACATTGGCTACCCAAAATTGGGGGACTACAAAGGCAAGAAGTGACTGGCTTACAAGCTTTCAATAGGAAACCTAGCTCCAGAGGATGCATGGAAAGGTAGAATCTCCACTGAATTGTTTCCAGCCTGTCTGGAGGGGGTTGATAAAAGGTGAGGGGGAAAGGACTCCTGTGGTTCAATAGGGAATGAGTGCTATCAAGTCTGACAGTGAGTATTGGAAAAGTAAATGTAACTGTTTGGTAACAAAAGAGGGGATTTTTACAGTCCAGGAATGGAGATCTCTGTAACCATCAAGGGAGAAAAGTGAAGTGCGAAACCTGTCCAGGGAGTCAGTGACACTAGGGATGGAGGCAGAGACGATGAGGTGGACAGAAGGAATGGCTGGGGACTCTGGACTCAGGGAGGGAGAGGGGCTGTATGCTGGCAGCCGGGGGACAGGTATGTGGGGTGTACCCTTTGTTTGTTTAATGATGCATGTAGGGGATTGTGATCTTTGCAATGAAACAAAATACAATAGCATTAATGTAAAGATAATGTTCATCCATCAAATCTAACACATAATTCACAATTAAAACTTTAAAAAAAAAATTATTATGTATCCCTAAGTGTTTCTGTGTACATTTCCTACTACTCCCCCAAAAACAAGAACAACCATGGAATGGAAGCAAGCACTGTTGAATGATGATGCATGGAGGAGATTGTAATCATTACAGTAAAAAGATGGTGTAAAGCCTTTGTTCTCGCATGTAAACTTTCAATCAGTTCACAATAAAACTTAAAAAAAACAAAACAAAACAAACCTGTGGAGTGCAGTTCAATTCTTATATACATGGGCTCACTATAAGTAAAAAGAAAAAAAAAATCAACTGAAAGCTTAGGGGTTAGGGAGGGGCTTGGAAACAGGGAGTGACTGCTACTATGGGATTTCTTAATAAGGACAATGAAATTGTTGTCTGTTTAGATAGTGGTAATGGATGTGTGCTATGAATATACTGAAAATCACTAAATTGTATACTTGTAATTTATATATGTTTTATATAATATATCTCAAACAAATTTTATGGTATTTTACATTTATAGATTTTTTGTCTTTAAAAAATGCTTATTTCATGTTTGCATTTAGAAAATTATTTCCTTTTTTTTTTTAGGAATTTATCATGGCATCCTGCATTGAACACAAAAAGTAAACTGCGAATTCCTCATTCTCATGCATTTATTGATTTGACTGAAGATTTTACAGCAGGTGAGTTGCACATAAATATGAAAATGTTTTCAAGTGTCAAAGAATAATGTGGTTTTATTCCCTAGCTTTTAACTTTATATTTGTTTCTTAATAAACTGAATGTTAAAGACAAATATTATTATCTTGAAATAAATTGATGGCATTGGAAAAATAGGAGAAAGTGCTAGATATAATAAATCATTGTTTTGTTCTTATTTATCAGCATAAGAATCTCACATTTTAAATTATCAGTTTGTTTGATAATTCATTCCATTCCCATTTATAAATTATTTGTCAATTAAAAAATGTTATAAATTTTATTAGAAAGGATATATTTCACTTATGTATAAAAATAATATCAAGGAATTTTTAAAACATTAATTAGAGTGAATGTTTAACATGGTAAATATAAGGTAATATAATATATCCCCATTTATCAGTAGGTAGTCAACAATTATCAACTGATGTTCAATCATGTTGTATCGGTATACCACATCATCCTCACAGCCCAGATAATTTAAAACAAATCCCAAACATTTTATCATCTTTAGATACTTCTATATGTATCTCTCAATAATAAGTACTATTTTATTTTAAACCATATGATCATTATTATACCTTAAAAAAATAGCAGTAGTTACTTGCATCATAAAATATCACATCATTATCCAAAATGCCCCAGTTTTCTCCTAAATGTTTTTTTTTTATCAGATTAGGAATTATATAAGATCCATGCATCAAGTCTGTTTAAATTTAAACATTTTTGCCTTTCAGTATAACTTTTTTAAATTTTGTATTTCTTTGGTGGAAAAACTATCATATTCAATTTTCAATGTCTGTATTTTGCTAATACCATCCCCTGGTGTTGTTCAGAATGTTACTCTATCCACTGTATTTCTTCTAAACTTTTAGTTACGTTTGGAGCCTTCATCAAATTTAGAGGAATTTTATTTATTTATTTTATTTATTTATTTATTTTGAGGGAGTCAGGTAGGTGGAAGAATTGTCAAGAGTACTTCTTAGGTGTTAGTCTGTATTTCATCTCATCAAGAGACACACAATTCAAGTTCAGTTTATTTGGTGCTAAAATTGCTTAGTAGCTTATCTGCAGTACAGGCTTTCCACATCCTTCAGTGGTGATTGTCAGATCCAGTTACATCAGTAACCAAACCTATTGCCATCTGTCTCATGGTGACTCCTTGTACTGTAGAGTAGATCAGCTTGCTCCATAGTGTTTTCTTGTCTTGAGTCTGTATGGGAGCACCTCGCCAGGCTTTTTATTCTACAGAGCCCCTGAATGAGTTCTAACCACCAACCTTTAAGTTAGCAACTGATCACAAACTGCTTATGCCAACAAAAACATAATTACTAGAAATGCAAAATTTTGGAATGCTAAGTCTGTCTTCCTCAGCATATACAAGAGTAAGACAAAAAGTATTAATACAAAATCATTGTTGTGGTTTGATGGCATCAAGTTAGTTCCAACATGTAGAAATTCTAAACAGAACAAAACACAGCCCTGGCCTGTACCATCCTAATAATTTTTATGTTTGAGCTCATTGCTATAATGTTTCAGTTCATCTCTTTGAATATCTTTCTCTTTTTCACTAATGTGGCACTGTAGAATAAGCACTGAACTACTAACCGCAGGTTGGTGATTCAAATCTATCAGCCACTCCTTGGAAGCCCTATACAGGGTCCCTATGAGTTGGAACTGACTTGATGGTTTACAACAGCATAGTTTACCAAGGAGGATATTTTTTTCTAGGACTGGTTCCACCTGATAACATATTTAATGTATGCTTATAAGAAGCATAACATTTTCAGTAGCCTAATCGGGCTGCTAATCTTACGGTCAGCAGTTTGAAACTACCAGCTGTTCTGCGGGAGAAAGCTGAGGCTTTCTGCTCCCGTAAAGATTTACAGCCTCGGAAACCCTGTACAGGGTTGCTATGAGTCGGAACCGACTCCATAACAAAAACATAACAAAACAACAATATGTATGTGAAGACCATAGAAGAATTGATGCTTTTGAGTTTTGGTATTGGAAAAGAATACTAAAGGTACCATGGACTTCCAGAAGAACCAACAAATCTGTGTTGAAAGAAATGCAACCAGAATGCTCCTTAGAAGCCAAGATGGTCAGCTTTTACGTCCATTCTTCAAACATATTATCAGGATACCAGTTCCTAGAGAAGGACATCATGCTTAGTAAAGTGGACAGTCAACAAAAAAAAGGAGGTCCCCAACAAAGTGAATTTGCACAGTGACCACAGCAATGGGCTTAAGCATAGCAATGACAGGGCAGTGTTTTGTCATGTCGCCATGACTCAGAACTGACTTGATGTCACCTAACAACAACTACAACAAAACATCTTTCTTGTGTTCTCTGCTTTCAGCAAAGAGCCATCTGATGTAAGAAATGATATCTCTAGTTCCACATCCTCCTCTGAATCATACTTAAGTATCTGACAGTTCCTGTGAATGTGCTTTTGAGCCATTTTTTTATTTTATCTATCACAAAATTTTACTTGCGTATTCCATTGGGTCACCTCTCTTTGTAATGGGCACAAATAAGGATCTCTTCCAATCAGTTGTCCAGATACCTGTCTTCCAAATTCTTGGCATAGATGAATGAGTGCCTTGAGTGTTGCATCATTTTGATGAAATATTTCAATTTGTGTTCCATCAATTCCCAAAGCTTTGTTTTTCACCAATATCTTCAGTGCAGGTTGGACTTCTTCCTTTACTACCATTGATTCTTGATCATATTGCTACCTCTTGAAATGGTTGAACTTTGACCATTTCTTTTTGGTACATTGACTCTGTATATTGGTGTATATCTTCCATCATATTTTGATGCTTTCTGCATCGTTCATTACCTTGCCCTTGGAATCCTTCAGTAATGCAATGGAGGCTTGAATTTTTCCTTTAGTTCTTTTAACTTGAGAAATGCTAAACATGTTCTTTCCTTTTGTTTATCTAACTCCAGGTTTCTGCACATTTCATTATAGTCCATTTATCTTTGTCATCACTAGCTGCCTTTTGAATTTTTTTATTCAGCTGTTTTACTTCCCCATTTATTCCATTCATTTTAGCATCTCTGTGCTGGAGAGCAAGTTTGAGTCTCTTTTGACATCCATTTTGGTCTTTTCTTTCTTTCCTGTCTCTTTAATAACCTATGATATTCTTCATGTCATCCCATAGCTTTTCTGGTATTCAGTCATTAATGTCTAATGGATCAAATCAGTTCTTGAGATGGTCTGTAAATTCAGATGGAATATGTTCAAGGACATATTTTGGCTCTTGTGGACTTATAATTTTCTTCATCTTCAACCTAAAGTTGTATATGAGCAATTGATGGCCTCTTCAACAGTCTGCTGTGGCCTTGTTTTAGCTGATGATTTTGAACATTTTACCATCTTCCCACAGTTGTAGTCAGTTTGATTATAGTGTATTCCACCCAGTGAGGTCCAGGTGCTTAATAACCTTTATGTTGTTTAAAACAGTATTTGCTGGCTGTTAGTAGCACATGTATTCCAGGTATTTGGTGTAAAGCTGGGCAATGTAGGGTATTAAATGGACAAGCTTGGTTTTAGACTGCTGTTGTTGTGTGCCATCGAGTCGGTTCTGACCCATAGCGACCCTGTGTGGGGTTTCCAAGAAGCAGCTGGTGAGCCTGAATCGCTAACCTTTAGTTTGGACCAACTTTTCAGTCCAGTGCATTAACCCATAACACTACACTAGCCCTGACCATAATCTTCAAGTGGGTGCCAGTGGACATATACCTCCTACCTGAGAAAAAGTGAAATGAAATGTTAGGTAGGATTTTGGGGTGTGTTTTTAAGTGAATGCCATAATTAGGTATATTTTGAGTTGGCCAGTGATTTAGATAAAGTGCTTAAAAAGCAAATAGTTGCCTGGCCATTCTATTCCAGACATGTTATTGAAAATACAGTATTTGAGTAATAAAATGAAAATTCTTACTGGGAGAAAAAAAAAAATCAAAACAGTATTTGCAATGAGTAAGCAACTGGTCTTGCAAAATTCTGTTATGCAGTCTCTAATATCTTTTCTATCACCAAGGCCATATTGTCTAACTACCAACCCTTTCTCTTTGTTTCCAACCTTTACATTCCAATCACCAATACATCTTAATTGAAAGTCTGATCAGTTTTAGACTGGAGAAGTTGGTGGAATTCTTGGTATCCAAAGTATGAGAGACTAAGTTTGGCCAACCTTGCTTCTAACGAGCAATCTGGCTGTACTTCTTCCAATATAGATTTGTTTCTTTTCTTGACTGTTAACATTACTTTTAATATTCTCCTCCAGCACCATAACTCAGATGCACCAGTTCTTCTACAGTCTTCTTTATTCATTGTACAACTTTCGCTTGCATATGAAGTTATTGAAAATACCATGGCTTGAGTCAGGTGTCCCTTAGTCCGCCAACTGAAATCTTTGCTCTTGAACACTTAAAAGAGGTCTTGTGCAGCAGATTTGCCTAATGCAGTACATCTTTTGATTTCTTGACTGCTACTTCCATGACTGTTGATGGTTGATTCAAGCATAATAAAGTCTTTTCTCCATTTATCTTGATGTTATTTATTGGTCCAGTTGTGAGGATCTTTATTTTGTTTACATCAAGGTGCAACCCCTAACATAACAAGGGTTTTGTGGTCTTTAATCTTCATCGGTAAGTATTTTAAGTCCTCTTTGCTTTCAGCAAGCAAGGTTGTATCATCTGCGTGTCACAGGTTGTTAATGAATCTTGCTACAATCCTGTTGCCACGTTCTTCTTCATATAATCCAGCTTCTTGAATTATTTGCTCAGCATACAGATTGAATATGTGTGGCAAAAGAATACAAACCTGATTAACAACTTAGCCAATTTTAAACCATTCAATGTTCCCTTTTTCCAGTCGAGCAACTTCCTCTTGGCCTGTGTACAGGTTCTTTAAGAGCATAACTAAATGTTCCATAGTACTCATTCGCCACAATGTTGGCCCACCCATACCTTGCTGGCCTTTTGTACTCACTTGCTGATTTGTGCTAGCTACACTGCTGTCTAGCCATTCTTTAAACCAATATGAGGGCTTCCATCAAGAAGCTGTTTATCTGGAAATTATTCCTACAAGAAGCTCTGGTAGCACAGTGGTTACGAGTTGGGCTGCTGACCTCAAGGTCAGCAGTTGAAAACATACTCCTTCAAATTATTCCTCTAGAAATACTTTACCTCCTTCAAATCTTCACACAGATCTCCTCAGTGAGGCCCACTGTATTCAAAATTGCAACTGTCAAGTTCTTATTCTGCTTTAAAGTTCTTTCACTCGCTAAAAGTTTTTAATTGCTTATTGTTTCTATTATGTCTTCTTATACTAAATTATGAATTCCATGAAAGCAAGAATTTTTGTTTGTTCAATATATTCTTATGTCTCCAGTATTGAAAACAGTGTCTGGCACTAAACAGAGACTTACTGGATCTATGTTGAGATCAGTATCACTAGAGGGTTTGCAGGGGTGCACAATACACCCACTGACACTGTCAGAGGGAATTACTCCATGTGGGCCTGCACTGACCGGGAAGACCCACCAAGCCTGTAGCTCACCACGCACATCCATCAATAGTCAGTCACGGTGACTCACCACCAGGGAGAGAAGAAGGTCTCTGCCTTGGCCAATGGGAAAGGGGCAGAAGTGCAGGGGACCACAGAAGATGGGCAGGAGCAGTGGGACACTAGGCCTTGCTAGAGGATGGGCTTCAACCATTCCTTCCATTAGGGTGGGATTTGCCCACCATCCCCACTAATGGAGCATGAAGGGGAGAGAGTGGAACCAACCCTAGGAACATCACTGTCTATTGAGTAAATAGCTATATTTTGGGCAGTAGAATGGAATCAGAGGAAAACTAATATTTTTAAGTGCTCCAACTCCCTCAAATTGATAGGCCAGTTGAAGATTTTAACAGCAATTTAACTGAAGTTCACACACATTGAATGGGGTTTCTTTTAACACTCCACAAGGGGTTTCTCAAAATATATACAAAGCTTAAGAACTTTGGGTATGGAAATTGAACCAAAACAGATGCAGAAAATAATGGAAATATTAAGAATTTTATTGATGTCTCCAAAATTACAAATTGAACCTTTCTATTCCTTAAAATGGGGAACATAGTAGCTTCATATGATAAGCACTGGACTATGAACCACAAGGTCAGCAGTTCAAGCCCACCAGCCTCTCCTTAGGAGAAAGATAAAGTTTTCTGCTTCCTCTAAGATTTATAGCCTAAGAAACCCTATACAGGGTTACTATGAGTTGAAATTGACTTAATGACACCAACAAGCCCTTAAGGTATCATAAGGCAATCTTCT
Organism: Chrysochloris asiatica; assembly: GCF_000296735.1. Classification (NCBI taxonomy): domain Eukaryota; kingdom Metazoa; phylum Chordata; class Mammalia; order Afrosoricida; family Chrysochloridae; genus Chrysochloris; species Chrysochloris asiatica. The sequence continues at coordinate 2,221,268 of NW_006408722.1, read as the reverse complement.
GAAAGCTTCTAAATACCTTCAGTTTATACTGATCCAAATTCTGTTCTAAATAATAGCTGATCTTTATCAGAAAAGATGAAGAGACCTGTTTACTAAAAAACTGCTGTTGTTTCTGATGTTATCTTTATGTTCTCTGATACGGATAGAGCACCAGAGAGCCAAAGTAAATGAAAAATGTTGTATTGCAAGCATACTATCTTTGGATACAGTAATTCCTATAGTGAAACTTCTAATAGAAACTTCAGTAGTATTATACATGCAAAACTTATTTCATGTCTATTAATACTTATTAATGTCTAGGACTAATCTAGAGATGTCTTCTTTCTGCCCGTTAACCACCATCCCAAATAGAAGTCTACTAAAAACAGAGTGTGCTCTTTCCTCTTTACCTAAAAGTGTCAGGAACTAATAATAAGAGGAATAGCTAACATTCATTGAACACTTAGAAGAGCCAGACCCTCTTCTAAGGACTTTACATGTATAGCTGCTTATACAGTCCTCACAACCACCATGTAAAGCTCTGTTATTAACCCTATTCTGCATATGGAGAGTGTAAACACTTTGACCAGAGGCGCACTATAGAACCAGAAAGCTTTCTGGCTCCTCTTTCAGTTTGCTCATGATGGAAATGCTAGTACACCTTTTGTATCTTTTCCAAGAGCTTAATATTGTTGTAGTCAGTTTTGTAGTCTAAACTCACTTTGAGAGTCTTATTAATGTAAAATTGAACTAGACCAAGAATGAAGTTGAACATGCTTATTTTTAAAACTGAAACGTTACAGACCTATATGATGGAAAAAAAGAAAGTACACATAACTTGAAGCCTTAGAGCTTAGCATAGGCATTACTTTCATTTGGGTTCAAAGCATATTCTGTACCTGTAGGATAAGCTGTAGATTAAGTACTGTAGGATAAGCACTGGACAACAAGATCAGTTTGAACTGCATGGTCACTGGATCAAATCCTGGGAGACCCTATACAGGGTTGCTATGAATCGGAACCAAATCAATGGCACTTAACAACAGCAACAATTCTGTACATGGAAAACAGTATATGTGATTTGGGGCTTTTGTTTTTAATGATGTTATCATTGTTAAGTGCTGTCAAGTCGATTCTGACTCATAGTGACTTTGTATAGGGTTTCCAAGGAGCAGATGGTAGGTTTGAATTGCTGACCTCACCTTGCGGTTAGCACTCAAGTGCTCTTTGTACAGTGCCACACTTAATGTTGTTAAGTGCTATCATGTGAAAAGTAAGTTCCAACTCATAGTGACCCTGCATAGGGAAGTCTCTGTTCATCAGAAGATAAAATGGATATTTGCAACACATCTAAATCTCTGTTCATCAGAAAGAAAAAAAAATGAAAATTTGCAATAGATATAACCAACAATGAATTAAGTTCCAAAATAACGAACTTTATAATTTTAAAAAGACATCTATTAGAACAGTGGGTAAAAAAATATAAACAGACATTTTACAAAAGAATAAATAGGTGATCAAGAGCCATAGTTTCAGATTTGTTCAGTTTCACTCTGACCAGTAAACTTGATCTTTTTTATAGTTTGGGGTTATGTTCTACATTTTCTCTCACTCTATCTAGGACCTTGTAATGTGATTTCTTTCAGAGTAGTTGGTATTGATAGCTAAGCAATATTTATTTATTTTGGTCTCAGGGTCATGGAGACTGATGTTCATGTGTTCCATTCGTCCATTGGACTAATTGTTTCCAAGATTTTAAATTTTCAGCACTCTTCTTTCCTCTGCAAAAGGAGAGACCAATAGTTCTACCTTAAATGGCAACACCTGAGCTTTTAAGATCCCAGTTGCTACTCACAAAAGTAGGATATAGAACAGTGTCTTTGTGTACTGTGTTATGCCAGTTGACCGTGGTGTCCTCCAAGACTATGATCCTGAGCCCCCCATACCCAGAAACTCATTCCATTTAGGTGTTTGGTGGTAATGTCTAATAAGTTTTCATAATTTTACCCCTTGTACCACATTCATGGATATGTTTGCAGCAAAGGTAAATATCCAGTGTTGTTGTTAAGTGCTGTTGAGTTGTTTCCCACTCATAGTGACCCTGTGTAGAGTTTCTGAGGAGCAGCTGGTAAGTTGATCCACTGACCTTGTGGTTTAAGTAGATCTGTGGTACAGTGCATTATCCTGCAGCATCACACGAGAACTCCAAATACATACCATTTTTAACTTCCCATTTTTTCACTTTATATTTTGGACACTATTCTATCTCAGTACTTAGATCTACTCAGTATTGATTTGCATCATGGCTGATATTGTATTCCCTGTGTGGATGTGTATTTATTTTAACACCTCAAGTTTTACCATTAACAACTATTGGAATGACTTTCAGTAGTAAATACCATAATCTGATTTGTGAAGGGACTCTGCTCTGTGTTCATGAAGACTTCTAACATTGGTTCTATAGATACCACCTAAATAAACATCGGTGACTTTGTTGATTTAAACTTTAAATTTTATTGCTTTAAAATTTATTTAAATTTAAGAAAATGCATACTTGCAATGCCAGTCTATTGTCAAAAATACAAATAAGTAGCAAATCAAACCCACTGCTGTCAAGTCAATTCTGACTCATAGCAACTCTGTAAGTGGTGGTGGTGGTTATGTGCTGTGGAGTCGGTTTTGACTCCTAGCGACTGCAGAGAGTTTCTGAGGCTACAAATCATTACAGAAGCATACTACCTTATCTTTCTTTTTTGCATGCTTGGTGGGTTCAGACTTAGCACATTGTACCCTTAGCGTATTTTCACATGATAGCACTAAATCTGCTTTTGGTTCACTTGCATTGAGCACAGTGTTCTACATTCAGCACTGGCTTATTTTTTTCTTTGCCCAACTTTTTATTGTGAAAAATTTCAAGCATTCAGAAGAAGTTTAAAAGAATAACACAGTACTCTTGACCTAGAATGAACAGATTTTAACATTTTGCTGTATTTTCTTATACATATTATACATACATGCATGTTTTTATGTGTGTCTATAAATGCAAAAAACCAAAAAATAAAATAAAATAAACCACCGATTCTTGGTACGGTAGCTCCATTACGTGTGTGTCAGAGTGGAACTGGGTTCACAGAGTTTTGAATGGCTGATTTTTCAGAAGTACATTGCCAGATCTTTTTAGGTGAACTTGAATTGTAAAACTTTTGTTAGCTGCTAGGTATATAAGCTGTTTTCACCACCAAGAAACTCCATACACATATATATGAGCATAAGTCAAAAAGTATTGTTGTAAAATTATGTAAACCTTTATTTAACAAAATAGCAAAGCATGAAGTTATTGTTTCATGACATATCCTCCATCTAGGTTTCTACACGTCCGAAGGTGGTGTTTCCATCTCTCTAACATTTCTCCTAAAGAATTCTGCTCTCTGAGTTGCATGACATCAAAATGGCAGTTTAAGCACCCTTAAGGAATTCACATCCATGTTCCTTTTGAATATTCTTTGAGTTTGGGGAACAAAAAGAAGTCTGAAGCAGCAAAATCTAGGGCTGAAGAGTACTTAGAGTAAAGTTTTCCACTGAAATTCTCATAAAACAACCCTTCTTGCTTTAAAAAAATAAGCAGGTATATTATCATGATAGTGAAAGAATCCTCAGTTTGAATCTCCTGATCTTTTTCTCATCATTGCAATATTTCATTTTCTTAAAATTTCCTCATAATAAGCCCTATCATCATTTTATGTCTTTCTAGAAAATCTTTCACATTGACCACCTTGGAATCGAAAACAACAGTAGCCATAACTGTCTAGAGTCCTGGTGTAACACTATAGGATAAGCACTGGATTGCTAACCTCAAGGCCGGTGATTGAAACTCACTATTTACTCAGAAACCCTCTATAGGGTTACTATAAGTTGGAACCAACTCAATGGCACTTAACAGCCACATAACCTTCTGAGTTGACCTCTTTGCTTTGAAGTTAATTGACCCAGCAGATCCCCTCAGAAGTCACTGTTTTTATTTTACTTTTGTTTTTGGTTTGTTTTTTAAGGCATTCTAATGAGAGTAAGATGCCATCCACTGATTACAGAGGCATGTTTAAAAATGTTTTGATTGGAATAAACCAGTGCATGTACTAGTAGAAATACTTTTTTGTTGTTTGTTTGTTTGTTTTGTTTTTAAATGTTTATTGTGAATTGTGTGATAGTTTACATGGGAGAACATTAGCTTTACATTCATCTTATTGCATATCATTTTATTTCCATGGTTACAATCCCCTCCATGCATCATCAACCAACCAAAGGGTTACAAGCCTGCCCCCTAGTCATCAGCACACAGCCCCTCTCCCTCTCTGGGTGTAGAGTTCCCAGCCGCTCCATCTCCCCATGTCATCGTCTCTTCCTCCATCTCTGGTATCACTGCTTCTCTGGGTAGGGTCCCGCACTCCGCTTTTCTCCCTTAATGGTTCCAGGGACCTCCACTCCTGGACTGCAAAGTCAGTCACTCCCCTCCTTTTGCTATAAAACATCCACCTTTACATTTCCAAACTTCACATTCAGCCCTAATAACAAATATTCACTATTGTACCACAAGGGACCTATCTCCATCTCCTTTCATTAGTCCTGCCCAGACAGATTGGATACTACTCAGTAGAGATTCTCTAGTAGCAATACTTTTTGACTCACCCTTGTGTCATGGATTTAATTATATGTATGTACCTCCTCCCCCCTCACACACACCTCCAAAAAAGCCATGTGTGTCAACCTGTCTGAGCCATGATTCTCAGTGGCTTGGCAGTTATGTCATGATGCAATGTGACAGTTACATGATGATTTCACATGATGTAATCTGATTGATAAACCAATAAGAGGATGAAGCATGGATTTCCTGTTGTTGTTAAGTACCGTTAAGTGGTCTCTAACTCATAACGACCCTGTATAGAGTTTCCAAAGAGTGGCCAGTGAGTTTGAACAGCCAACTTTGCAGTTAGCTGTCCAGTATTTATCCTACAGAGCCAAATCAGAGTGAACTACAATAATCTTAATCCCATCGTCACCCTGATCTGATGTCAGGGAATTTCTAGTGGTGTGGCCTACAACACCTTCTGTCTTTGTTGTTGTTGTTAAGTGCCATCAAGTAGATTCTGACTCATAGTGACCCTATATAGGGTTGACCTTGTGGTTCAAACTAACCTTGCAGTCCAGCGCTTATCCTACAGCGCCACACCGGGACTCCTGTCTTAACAAGAGTTTAAAGGAGAGAGAAATGAGCAGAGAAGGAAGGAACTACTACCCCTACACCCAGTTCAAAACTACCAACTGTTCCGTGGGAGAAAGATGAAGATTTCTGCTCCAGTAAAGATTTACAGCCTCTGAGTTGGAACCGACTCCACAGTACAGAACTCCTATATCACCTCTGGAGTCCTGGTGTGGTGCTACAGGATAACGCATGGGACCGCAAGGTCCGTTTGAACCACTAAAGGGCAATGGTTGAAACTCAACAGGCGCTCCTCCTTATAAATAGAATTGCTGTGAGTCAGAACTGACTCGATGGTACTTAACAACAACAACAACATATTACCGCCAAGAAAACTAACAGTGATTCCAAATCCTTTAGTAACCTTCAATACTCATATTTTCCTAATCTTCACAAAAGCTATCTTTTCTAATTGCTTTTGTTTCCCATATAATTTACAGTTAGAATTCACATATGCATTTTTTAGTTGTCTTACTTAATCTGGCTATGTTGTTGTTATTGCTGTTGTAGATCACTGAGTCTGTCTTACAGAATTGCTGAGTCAGAATAGAGTGGTGGTAGTGTAGTGTGCTGTGGAATCGGTTCTGACTCATAGCAAACCTGCATATGGTTTCCGAGGCTATACATGTCTACTGGAGCAAAAAGCCTTAACTTTCTCCCACTGAATGACTGATAGTTTGGAACTGCTGACCTTGAGGTTAACAGCCTGACTCATAACCACTACGCTACTAGAGCTTCTTATAGGATAATGTAGACCTGTCCTATAGGATTTCGTAGGTACTTATTCAACCTGTATGCTGAGCAAATAATCCAAGAAGCTGGGTTATTTGAAGGAAAACATGGCATCAGGATTGGAGGAAGACTCATTAACAACCTGCGATATGCAGATGATACAACCTATGCAGGTGATACAACCTTGCTTGCTGAAAGTGAAGAAGACTTAAAATATTTACTAATGAAGATCAAAGAGCACAGCCTTCGGTATGGATTGCATCTCAATGTAAAGAAAACAAAAATCCTCACTACTGGACCAATCAACAACATTCTTATCAACAGAGAAAAGATTGAGGTTGTCAAGGACTTCATTCTTCTTGGATCAACTATCAACACTCATGGAAGCAGCAGTCAAGAAATCAGACGTATTACATTAGGCAAATGTGCTGCACAAGAGCTTTTTAAAGTGTTAAAGAGCAAAGATGTCAGCTTGAGGACTAAGGTGTGCCTGACCCAAATCATGGTATTTTCAATAACCTCATATGCATGCGAAAGCTGGACAGTGAATAAGGAAGACCGTAGAAGAATTGATGCTTTTGAATTATGGTGTTGGAGGAGAATACTGAAAGTGCCATTGGCTGCCAACAGCACCAAGAGATCCTTGTTGGAAGACGTGTAGCCAGTGTGCTCCTTGGCTGCCAGGATGGCCAAACTTCGTCTGTCATACTTTGGACATATTGTCAGGAGGGACCAGTCGCTGAAGAAGGATATTATATTTGGTAAGGTGGAGGGTCAGAGAAAAAGAGGAAGACCCCCAGTGAGATGGATTGGCAAAGTGGCAGCATCAGTGGACTCAAGTGTGGCAACAATAGTGAGGTTGGCCCAGGATCAGGCAGTGCTTCGTTCTGCTCTGCATAAGTTCGCTATGAGTTGGTACTGATTCGATGGCACCTAACAACAACAACAACAATCTTATGGTTCCTGATGTGGTGCTACAGGATAAGCACTGGACCATAAGGTTGGTTTGAACCGCGAGGTTGGCAGTTTATACCCACCAGTTACCCCCTCAGAAACCCTGTATAGGGTCTCTATGAGTCAGTACCTACTCGACAGCAATTAACAACAAAAATAATTCTATGGGAGCATATTGCCAGGTCTTTTCTCCTGCACACAGCTAGTGAATTCAAACAACCAAATTATTAGCAGCAGAGCACTTTATTTTTAAAATTTTTATTTTATAGCTTACAGTCTGCAGGCTGAGTGTTCAAACTCAGGACCATGGGGATTGGTGTGGCACTGTAAGATACACGTTGAACTACTTACTGCAAGGTAAGCAGTTCAAACCCACCAGCCACTCCTAAGAAACAACAACAAGAAGCAGGATCATGTCTGTCTGTGGGCTGTAAGAGGAGATCCATTTGAGTTTCTTCTTGTGATAACCCCAGGGGGTTTCTTAGCCTTCCTTACCTTGTGGATGCATTTCATGTGGCTGTTTGCCTTTTTATTCCTATCTCTGTGTGTGGACACTAGTCATATCTGATTAGAACCCATCCTACTTTAGTATGACTTCATGTTAATCTAACTGACAACATCTCCAAAGACCCTGTTTCTAAACAAGGTCACATTCACAGGTACAGGAATTGGGAGTTTAATATATCCTTTTTGATGACACAATTCAATCCATAAATCGTTTGCTCTGGAGAGATCAGAAGTAGCTCAAGATTGAAAATGATGATCAAAGAAGACTTCAGTTGTGACAGACCACATTGGTTGCTTGATAGTCATTTTTACTCTTCTTACTAACATTTCAGATTTTCTTCAAGCATCACAGGGCAGCACTGTGCTCAGGGAAGGTACATATAGGGGTTGAACCTAGTTTGGTCTAAGCCAAGTATGTTTGCTTATACCACTTCTCTTTGCCAATGATTTGAATAAAGGCAGGTATACAACCTTTATAAATTGGTGACTTCTTGGAAGTATCTTTTGCTCTAATAACAAGGAAAGAGTATGGTGGGAAGAAGGTAGCTGAGCACTTTAACCATCGTGCCACTGGGGCTCCTAATCTAGCTATAGACCTGCCTTGCTTTTGTTTCATAATAATCGCTTTCTCTAGAGTCAAGATGAATGTGATTTGTCTATGCATTTTCAGATGATTGTATTTGACTTTTGAGTGCTGACTTCTTACATTAAAACTATGAGGGGGCTTCACAAAGTTCATGGAAAAATGGAATTTTTTCACAAACTTTGTGAAGACTCTTGTATACAAAATACTCCAATAAGTGTTGGTTTGGTGATTTTTGACAAAATTATGAACATGTAATTATTGTTATTTGCTGATGGGCCACAACTCAAAATGAAGAGAAACAGCTGTAAACATCCATTGAAAATCGGAACATGGAATGTACGAAGTATGAAACTGGGAAAATTGGAAGTTGTCAAAAATGAAATGAGATGCATCAACATCAATATCTTAGGCATTAGTGAGCTGAAACGGACTGGTATTGGCCATTTTGAATCTGACAACCACATGGTTTACTCTGCAGGGAATGACAAATTGAAAAGGAATGGTGTTGCATTAATCGTCAAAAAGAACATACCCAGATCAGTCATGAGGTACAATGCTGTAAGTGATAGGATAGGACTTGAAACATTTACTGATGAAGATCAAAGAGCACAGCCTTCGGTATGGGTTGCATCTCAATGTCAGGAAAACAAAAATCCTCACCACTGGACCAGTAAACAACATTCTTATCAATGGAGAAAAGATTGAAGTTGTCAAGGACTTCATTCTTCTTGGATCAACTATCAACACTCATGGAAGCAGTAGTCAAGAGATAAGACGACATATTGCATTGGGCAAATCTGCTGCACATGAACTTTTTAAAGTGTTGAAGAACAGAGATGTCAGCTTGAGGACTAAGGTGCGCCTGACCCAAGCCATGGTATTTTCAATAACCTCATATGGATGTGAAGGCTGGACAGTGAATAGGGAGGATCGTAGAAGAATTGATGCCTTTGACTTGTGTTGGAGGAGAATGCTGAGAGTGCCATGGACTGCCAAGAGAACCAATAGATCTGTTTTGGAAGAAGTGCAGCCAGAGTGCTCCTTGGAGGCCAGGATGGCTAAGCTTGTCTTTCATACTTTGGACATATTGTCCGGAGGGAACAGTCACTGGAGAAGGATGTCATGCTGGGTAAGATGGAGGGTCAGAGAAAAAGAGGAAGACCCCCAACGAGATGGATCAACCAGGTGGCATCATTGATGGCATCAAGTGTAGCAGCGGTAGTGAGATTGGCTCAGGATCGGACATTGTTTCGTTCTGCTGTGCATGGGGTCGCTATGAGTTGGTTCCGACTTGATGGCACCTTACAACAATAACAATTATTGTTATTATTAATAAAAGGAAAAGAAAATACTATAAACACTGGAAAGATCTTCTTTTGTTAAATTGAAATATTAAATATGAGTGTATATTAGTTGTATTTCCACTGAAAAAGTAGCATGTTGACTATATGGTGCTGTATGATAATTACTTGACTGCTGAGCATAATGTTAGCAGTTCAGATCCACCAGCCACTCTGGGAGAGAAAGGTAAGACTTTGTGCTCCCAAAAAGATTTACAGCTTCCGAAACCCTATACAGGGTTGCTGTGTATCAGAGTTGACTTAATGGCAGGGAGTTTATAATCTTCTTAAAAGCATAAAATATTATTTTATGTTACTTTTTAAAGTGCAATATATTCGTTATTATATATAAATAAAACCATGAAATGTCTTTATTTCTTCCTTGAATTATAAAAATTTGTTGTATTGCATGAAACATAATTTTCCAGGTACTAAAGGTACCACTGTGTTTTGGCACAGACGACATTCTCAAGGGTGCTCTAGAGCGACATAACTAGTAAGCCAGAGAGAGAGAGAGCAAATGATTGGTTTTGGGAATTGGCTCACTCAATGGTTGTTGTTGTTGTTAAGTGCCCTTGAATTGGTTCTGACTCATAGCCACCCTGTATAGGGTCTGAGGAGTGGTTGGTGGGTTTGATCTACCAAACTTACAGCTAGCAGTCCAGGAAATCTTTTTATAATTTTCCCTAGGGAAATATGTGTTTCTGATCTTAAAGCCTTCAACAGATTCAGTGATGCCACCTACATTCGTTTCTCAGAAACCCTATACTGGGTTGCTATGAGTCGTAAACTAGGAGCTCTGGTAGCGTAGTGGTTATGAACCGGTCTGCAAATTCAAGGTCAGCATTTCTAAACTACCAGCTGCTCTGTGGGAGAAAGATGAGGCTTTTTTCTCCCGTAAAGATTTACAGCCTCGGAAACCCTATACAGAGTCGCTATGATTTGGAACCGACTCGACAGCACATAACCACCACCATGAGTCGTAAACAACTCCTGGTACTTAACAACAACAGCATTATGTAGACTCAGATCAACTGACTGAAATGCTGATCATATATAAGTAATTCATAGCAACATCTAGACTAGTTTTTGACCAAACAATTGGATACCATAATGTAGCTAAGTTGACACATAAAATTAACCCTCACATACTAATGTGTATACATCTTTTCTTTGATTTTGTGGAATGATTTTTGTCACTCATCCAAAAGTCAGTAATAAAAGTAAATTAGGGTAACAGTTCATATAGACCTTTTTTATTTTTTTTCCCCAAGCAAAAGGTGTTTAAACATGTTTCTGTGATTATTGGTTGGTTGCAGAGAAGTTCTCTCAATAATACATCTCATTAGGGTGCCTTAAAAAAAATAATAACAAAATAAAATAATCTAGCCTCTGAGGAGATCTTGTAGTCCAGATAAACTTAAGGTAAAGAGGTTGGCTCAGAAGGTATGGTGGCTGTATTTAACGATTCCAAAGTGTACTCTGGATAGATTTTCTCAGAAGACACAGGACGATCATGGGGGCTTATATCATGAATAAGTTTTGAGAAAATGGAAAACGGTGTTGGTGAGAAAAAGGCTGGGAACGTGGCACTGAGGATTTGTTTTTCCAAACCCAATGTTGCACCTGCTCATTCTTCAAGGATATCAAGGTCTGGCCCTCGATACACTTGAATTTTGTTGGGAATATTTATTCCATCTACCCTGCAACTCTGGTTTTGCCACTTCTGACTTCACTTTGCTCCCAAAACTCATAGAACATTTTAAAGGAACATGATTTGAGTTCCTGAAGGATGCCCAAACTGCCATTTTGACATTGTATAAACTGAAGAATGCAGAATTCTTTGTGAGAAGGATCAGAGAGATAGAGACACCTTCTTCAGAAGTATATAGGCATAGATGGATGATATGTCAAGATAGAATAGCTTCATATTTTGTTATTATTTATTAATAAAATCTTATATGATTTTACAGCAATACTTTTTGACCCATATATTTATGGTCCTAGAAATAAAAACATACCCTCCCTCTGTACAAGATCAATTTGGTCATTTAAATGACTAATCCGTAAATTTAGTCTTCAGTAGTTGTTAAGATCAGACAAAATGGTGGGATTCAATTAGACATTTAGTTCCATATAGAATTTCCAGATTTATAAACCACATATAAATGATAAGGGTAAATGAACATTATTTAACAGTCTTGCATACTGGCTATGGATGGCCAGAGCCAATGTCCCTTAGGGAGCAGTGACAATGGTACCTAACAAGATAAAGTTCTCGGGTTTTCCCCAAACAACGTAGATTTTGAGTAAGTCCCTTCTGTTGTTTGAGACTCTGTATCCTCACTTGTAAAATGGAGATAGTATCACATAGTGTGATACAGTGGCTTTTGAATGTTTTTGAGAACTATAGAAAGAAAATATTTTACATCACAATGTGTATATGCATATTTATACCATTTTTTTATACATGTATACCTGCAATCAAGAAATCAAACGACTTATTACATTAGGCAAATCTGCTGCACAAGACCTTTTTAAAGTGTTGAAGAGCAAAGATGTCACCTTGAGGACTAAGGTGCGCCTGACCCAAGCCATGGTATTTTCAATAACCTCATATGCATGTGAAGGTTGGAGAGTGAATAAGGAGGACTGTAGAAGAATTGATACTTTTGAGTTATGGTGTTGGGAAATAAGTGCCATTGGCTGCCAAAAGAACCAATAGATCTGTTTTGGAAGAAGTGCAGCCAGAGTGCTCCTTGGAGGCCAAGATGGCGCACCTTCGTCTCTCATACTTTGGACATATTGTCAGGAGAGACCAGTCGCTGGAGAAGGATATCATGTTTGGTAGGGTTGGGTGTCAGAGAAAAAGAGGAAGACCCCCAGCGAGAGGCAGCAAAGTGGCAATATCAGTGGGCTCAAGCATGGCAACAATAGTGAGGTTGGCCCAGGCTTGGTCAGTGCTTTGTTCTGCTGTGCATAACAATGAGTCACGATGAGTGGGTACTTAGTTGATGACACCTAACAACAACAAACAACAACTACCTGTAGACATCTAAACGTTTTGACATAATATTGCGTACCTGTACTCTATGTGGTACACTGTATTTTCTTTACTGTCATTAAAAAAATGATACAATTTATTTCATGACCTACTAGCAAGTAATGAACCTTAAATGTCAAATCAATATATAAAGATTCAATTAGTTTCTGATTCAGTTTGCAAAATGATTCTGTCACTTTGGTCATTTGGTCAAACATTTATTAAGCAGTTATGTGCCTTTGTACAAAAACAGGCAATTCCTACCCTTTTAGTGTTTACAGCCCTATGGGGAAGAGGGAAAATACACAAGAAATTGTGTCATTATGAACTTACATCTGAACCATGAAGAAACACATGGGTAAAGTACTATGTGAAAGAATACCAGCTTTAGACATGGGCATGGGAGGGTGTTGTAGAGTTCACCTGAGAGTGAAAGGGAAGGACTTAGGCAACCAGAGGAAGAATGGTGAAAGACCCAGTTGTTTTTTTTGTGACCAGAAAAGTTTGGAAATTGTGCTTTAAATCATTCCTTCAGAGTTCACTGATGTTGTTGAATGTGTGTTCTCTAATGAACTGATTTTAATCTGTAGGAGTGTGGTGGCTTTGTAGGATAAACAGTGGACTGCCAACCACAAGGTCCTTAGTTCAAGCACACAAGCCACGCCTCAGAAGAAAGATGAGGCCTTCTGTTTCTGCAAAGATTTGCAGCCTTGGAAAGCCTATATGGTGTTGCTATGAATCAAAACAAACTCGACTGCATTTAACAATGACAACAATTTTAATCAAACACATGAATAATGCTTTGCACAAATTATTTTCCGAAGTGATTTTAATCTTTTAATTGTCTGTTCCATTTAGTGGTTATCCACATGGTTACTCCCACCTCATTTCAGGTACCTGATTCCATAAAGCCTGGTCATTATCTCTCAGAACTCCTAACCCCAATCTCTTTTCCTTTTTGGCTCTTTTTTGACCTCTAGGCAACATCTAACACTACTTTTGCTTTGCTATTACACTTCTCTGACCTCTTTGAAACCTAGTTTCTTCCTAGTTTCTATTTTGTCCTTTTTAGGCATTTACATGGACTCCTCCTCTTCTCTTTGACCCTCAGATGTGGGTAGAGCTCAAGATTTTAATCTCAGTCCTATTTTCATTTTATGCTAAGGACGCTCTTGAGCACTTCTTTGGCTTTTCCACTTCTATGGCGTACATCAATTACATTAGTTAAATTTATGTCTCCTACTCCAGATCTTTCTTAGTACATGGATTTCACCATATATAGCCCACAGACATTTCAAATTCTGCATATCCAATACAGTGTATTTAATCTTCCCTGCAAAACCTCCTTAATCCTCTTTTGTTTCTGATTTCAGTGTGACTTTCACCCCCTTTGTCAATCCATAAACTCATGAGTAGTCCTTTTTTGTTGTTTTTTGTTTTCATGTCATACTTGATCCCTCTCTGTCACTCTTTGAATCCAATCAGTTCCCAAATCTTGATTTCACCTCTTTTCACCTATTGAACCCATCAACTTTCCCATTGTAATTACCCAGGTTTAGACATTATTAGCTCTTGCATACTATATCATTCCAGTGTCCTGACTCTCAGCCACTAGTCTCCTTCCCACTCAGTTTGCTTTCTAGGAGTCATCTAAATTTCTAAAATAGAGGTAGAGCTCATCACACCTTTGCTTTAAATCTCTTACTAAACCATTCCAACTGGAAGAATTCCATGCTCTTTATGGTACACAAGACTCTGGCCTCTGTCCAATTCTCCCATCTTATATCTCTCCAAATCCCATCTCTGTGTTCCTACCACATGGAGTTTACAAGCTATTTGCTCTAATCCAGATAGTCATTAACTGCCTTACTTGATTTCACTTAGAAGGAGCTCTGTCTGGTAGCATAGTGGTTATGAAAATGGCTGCTAACCTCGGGGTCAGCAGTTTGAAACTACCAGCTGTTCCGCAGGAGAAAGATGAGGCTTTCTGTTCCCGTAAAGTTTTTTTTT
>NW_006408722.1:2196056-2202362 GCF_000296735.1 Chrysochloris asiatica | reverse complement strand
TTTATTATGGTTATTTCATCTTGTTCAATTGTCCCTTAATCATGAGATAATGTCCAACTTTATCTATTATGCTGGTTTTTGCCTTAAATTTATTTTATCAGAGATTAGTACTGCCACTCCTGTTCTATTTTTATTGCAATTAGCTTGGTGTATTTTTTTCCATTCTTTGACTTTTAAACTGTTTTTGTCTCTGTGTATGAGATGTGTCTCTTGCAAGACAGCATATTGAAGGATCTTGTTTTCTTATCCATTCTGCCACTCTCTGTCTCTTAACAGGTGCATTTAGTCCATTTACATACACTGTAATTATCGATAGTTTGGGGTAGATTGCTGCCATTAGGTGTGTTTTTTTGTGGTGTTGTTGCTTCTTTGTTCTGTGTGTCTTCCTTTATTGAGTTCATGATTTTTGTGTTCTTTCTTGTGAGTTTCTTCATAGTTTTAATGTTTCCATGTTCTTCTTGGATTTTCATTCTCTTGGAATGTTGTGAAGTGTCAGTTTTCTTTGAGGTTGCCTTATAGTCCATTAACTTTTCTCTCCATTTAGTGCAGTCTATTTTATTCTCTAATCTACCTGACCTTCTCACTATCTGGATCTCTATTCCTTGTGTTTACATTCTTTTACATTGTACTGGTTTTGATCATAGACTGACCTCCCAGATTCTCTGAGTTTGTTCTTATAGTTTTGTTCTGTTCTTAGCTGTTCCTTCGGTCGATTTAGTTCTGGGAGGTGCTGCCACGTACGTCAATCTCTCGTTGTTGTCTGTTTTTGTTGGTTCTCAGTCCACACAACTCACTTTAGGATATTTTGTAGCACAGGGTTGGCTTTGGCAGAATCCCTTAGCTTCTGTTTATCTTGGAATGTTTTGATTACACCGTAATATTTTATTGATAGCTTTGCTTGATAAAGGATTCTTGATTGGCAATTTTTGTCTTTCAGGGTTTTATATGTGTCTCCCCATTGCCTTCTTGCTTGCATGGTTTCTGCTGAGAGATCAGAGCTTAATCTGACTTGCTTGCCTTTGTATGTGACACTTTTGTTTTCCCTGGCTGCTTTCAGAATTGTCTGTCTCCTTATCTTTGATTTTGGAGTACTTGACTATGATATGTCTTGGTGATTTTCTTTTGGGGTCTATCCTTCCTGGGGTTCGTTGAGCTTCTTGAATGTTTATCTTTTCACTTTTCAGGATGTTAGAGAAATTTTCTTCCAGCAGTTCTTTAACTATTTCCTCTGTGGACTTGTGTGATTCTTCTTGTCCTGGAATGCCGATAATTCTTAAGTTATTCCTCTTCAGTTGTCCAACATGAATCTTAGACCTTCTTGAGAATTTTTTATCCTTTTTTGTGTTTGTTTGTTTGTTTTCTCTTAGTGGTATTTAGAAATGTGTCTTCCAGCTCACTGGTTCTGCCTTCTATCTCATCTATTCTTTTCCTCTGCCCTTTCAGAGTGTTCTCTATTTCTGATATTTTGTTATTGATCATTTGGACCTCTTTCTGTAGGTTTTGAATTGTTACCAATGCTGTGTCTATCTTATTTGATTGTTCCTGTAGCACTTTGCTGACTTCTTCCTTATTTTTTTGAAATCCATTGTAAATTGTTTTGAAAAATTTTATGATCATTTTTCTGAATTCCTTGTCAGGCATTTTCAAGGCCTGCCCTCCTTCCAGAATGGAGTACAGGTCTACTTGTAGATCATTTGTCTCAGACATTTTATCTTGTTTCTGGACATGTGCTGATATGGTCATCTGCTTTTGCTTCTTGTACATGTTTAGGTTTTATCTGTGGCCTTAATACTTTATTGAGTTTGTGTTTTGGTATTTTTTATGCTTTCTGATTGCTTCCAGGAAGATGTGATTAGGATATGGGCTTCCCTTTTCACACTTCTTATTGTTTAACTCAGAGTAACTTTCACAGGTGTTGTCTGTTTCCCTGGTATATGGCAGTTGGTATTGGTTTTTGCCTGGATTTTGGTGTTTTATAGATTGTGATTGTAGCTTGGCTGTATGGCAGCAGTTTCTGACTCTACTTGTGTAATATAGGGAGACAAAGAGTCCTCCAAAGGCAGAAGAGGGGGCATATAACAGCAAAACAACACCGGGGGGGGGTAAAAAATATGAGAGAGAAAAAAAAAAAGATTAAAAAACAGCAACAACGAAAACAAGACTGATACTGCAGTCTCTAATCACAGAAAAGGGAGAAGGGGGAGAGAAGAAAAAAAAAAGAAAAAGAAAAAAAATTGTAGCCTAATATGAGTATTACTTTAATGTCCTTTCTTCAGCTGCCTGTCTTCAAAGCTGCCCGAGAGATTCCAAAATGCCAGTGTTTGTTGTTATGCTATACCTCAGGCTCCAATCTAACCTTCGGCCTGTTTTGCTTTTAAACTCTCTTTCCCTCCCTACAGTCCTCTCCTTTTCTTTGCAATGGTAAAAAACAGAACAAAAAAGCAAACAAGAAAAGTTCAGAGCCTGCTCTTGGGCTGAGTATCTGTCGGCCGTTTGGTTTTAAGTGGAAACTGTCTCTTTACATTTCGAGGAGATCTGTGTGCATGCGTAGTAGAACCCTCCGAGGGTGCGGCTGGTGTGTCCACTAGCTCAGGCACCCCTGTAGTCACCAGAATGGAGGTACACAGACAGCAAGGAACAAAAAAAGAATGTCCACACCTCTATCTCCGAGGCTCTGTCAGGCATCCCTGGCTGCTCTGATCCTTACTCCTCTTGGTCCCACACAAGATGGCAGCTCCTGGAGCAGCTCAGCGTTCACCTAGATTATTTTTATAGATCCTTTGGGTTTCAATGGAGACTTTTTTCTTTTCTTTCCTATTTTTTTCTGGGAAGCCTGCATTGACCCCAGTGTAATGGTCACTATAGCTCTTGTGCATCATCAAGTCAATTTCAACTTATAGTGATCCTATAGTACAGAATAGAACTGCCCCATAGGGTTTCCTAGACTAGACAGAAATGAAGCTTTTTGCTCCTGCAAGGCCATGGAAATACTATACAAGGTTGGTATGAGTTGGAACTGACTCGACAGCACTTAACAACAGCAACAATCTTTTATGGGAACAGATTGCCATGTTTGTTCTTTCATGGAGGTCCTGGTGGCTTCATACCACCAGCATTTCAGTTAGCCAGCTGCTTAACCATTGCACCACCAGGACTCCTTAAAGGCCACTCCTCTGTCATAATTGCCCATATACTAATTTTTGTCCCCCAGGCTTGTGTCAGCTCTTGAGGAGAGTAACACTATCTATCATTTTTCTCAGTTTATTGCCAGCCCATGGTACAATACTTGTACCTAGTAATACATATTTGAACAAATGAAGGAAGGAATGAAAGCTGCAAGCCAGTTATAAAAAAAAATTTAAAAAAAAAAAGTGTTCTGTTATTAAGTATGCTGGCTCTTGAGTCCACTGGATCTGTGTTTCCTACTGGCCATTGGCAGGTTACTTACTGTAAGTTTTAACTCCTCTTATGTAAAAATGAGATGCTAATAGTTCTTACTGTGTATAGTGGGGAATCAAGAGAGGACAAATGCAAAATGTCCAGAAAGGTGCCTGGGGATAAAATGTACACAAAAAGTTAGCTGCTGCTTTATTCCATTTTGTTATACAAACAGATAGAACTAAAAAGCCATCTAATACCACTGTTCTTTATGACAATAAAAGCATATATGTGTAGAGGAGTACATGGCTCCACTGACAGAGATTGCTTAATTAATATCTAGAAACACAAGGCATACTGTTATATTTGGACTTCAACCCCTGAAAATGTTAGTAAACGTTGACTATTTCATAAAAATATAATTGTCATCAGAGGAAAAACAAAATCTTTATTTGTCATACTTGCAAGGCTAACTACACGTTATTAAAGACTGTACATTATAAGTGTGTCCTGCTTGAAATGGAAGAGTGACTTTACTGTAGCTGATAACAAAGGGAAAAGATGGGTTTTCTGAATTTTCTCTCATGAAAACTCTGCTAGAAACAGAGGGAAAAAATATATATATAGCTATAGGTGAAAATTCACTTAATGATATTGTTCTATTTATTCCTTATCTAATTTTCACTGAATGTATTATCTATTAATAGATGAAACCAATTAATGTATTACACCTTAGTCACATTTCTTATACTCTCAGCAATATTAGTACCTTAGCCCTCAACATTTGATCTATGAAGAGGGAGCAAGGCTTCTCTGAGTTGGTTACAAGTGCTGAAAAAGATGCTCTCTCTTCTCCCTAATGTGAAAGACTTCTCCTATCATGAGTTTTATCTATCCTGCTCTAGTCATACTGTTAGGAAAATTGGGTTACTCCTTCTGATTAATATTCACTGAAACATTGGTGAATTAGCTTTCCCTAAGATCAGCAGTTCAAGCTCACCAGCTGCACCTTGGAAACCGTATACAGGGTCACTATGGGTCGGAACCAACTCGACAGCACTTAACAACAAACAACAAAGAATAGCACTTAACAACAAATAACAATAGAAAACCACTATTAGTCCTTTTATGTTACGAAGACTCCATTTAGTATACTGAAAAATAAGAATATGACATTTTGACATGCTGGCTATTATTCTGAACAAAATGCCTACCAGAGGATTAAATTATTTACCTGTCAGAAAGGATCTGGTCCATTTGGGGCATTATTGCCTACATGAAGGAGCCCTGGTAGTATAGTGGGTTATGTGTTTGGCTGCTAATCACAAGGTCAGCAGTTTGAATCTACCATCTGCTCGCTAGGAGAAAAAAATAAGGCTTTCTGCTCCTGTAAAGATATTAAGTCTTAGAAACCTTACACATGGTCTCTATGGGTCAGAACTGGACTGCATTGTCATTTGAGCTGCATGGTCAGTGGTTTAAACTCACCAGTTTCTCCTTGGAAACGCTATACAGGGTTGCTATGGGTCGGAACTGACTCTACGGCACTTAACAACAACAAAAACAATGGGTCAGAACCAACTGGATAGCATACAACTACCACCAGCAGCCTTATATTACCTTCATGACTTTGTTTGATATCTAATGTATTTTCAAGGAGAAGCTCAGAAAAGGCAAACTGAATCAAGTTAATTTTCTTTTTAGAGACAAGAATAAATAAATTTATTACACAGAGTAACTGTTGACTGATGTGAGCCAAATAAACTTGCAGAATAACAGGTACAAATTCAAAAGTTTCCTTTGTTAATAATGATTTCTTCTTTAAGGAGGGGTTAAAATAATTGAAGACAGCCTTTTTTCTTTAGCGTTGGTGAATGTTTAAGCTTTACTGAATCTTTCCAAAATCTATCAGTTAAGTTTGCATACAGTTGAGGAAGAATTTAGATATTTTCTGTATTCAGACTCCTCACCACCACCACCCCCAATTGCCTTATACTGCCTGCCATTTCATTGTTCCTCAGAACCTCTAAATAAACAGTGGAAATAAAAGAGAAAAAAGTGAAAGTTTTTTGTTTTTGTTTTAATGTTTTCTTTATTTTTAGTAGTTGAAGAGTATGTGGGATAAAACTGTCAGAAGTAGTGCAGATTTACATCTGAATTTCAGGGTAACCTGGTCAACAGTGGGACTCCACATCTCTTATGCAGCATACTACTATTCTTTTAAAGAAATTGTTCTTTGCTATTGTTAAGTGCCATGGAGTAAGTTCTGACTCATAGTGATCCTGCATAGGGTTTCTGAGGAACAGCTGGGTGGGTTTGAGCCACCAACTTTGTGGTTCACCGTCCAGTGCTTATCCTACAGCACCACACAAGGAGTCCATTAAAGAGATTGTTGTTGTTATTGTTAAGTGTTGTAGAGTCAGTTCCAAGATATAGCGACCCTGTTTCCAAGAAGCAGCTGGTGATTCTGAACTGCCAATCTTGTGACTCAAAGTGATCTTGCAGTCCAGTGCATTATCCTGCAGTGCTACACCAGGAATCCTGTTAAAGAGATTTAATATATTTGTATATATTGTTGTTGTTATGTGCCGTGAAGTCGGTTCCAATTCATAGCGACCCTGTGCAGCGTTTCTGAGGCCGTAAATCTTTACAGGAGCAGAACGCCTCATCTTTCTCCCGTGGAACAGCTGGTAGTTTCAAACTGCTGACCTTGTGGTTCGCAGTCTGATTTATAACCACTACACTACCAGAGCTCCTTATATGTATATATAGTTGTTGTTAAGTGCCTTCCAATCAGTTCCGACTCATAGCAACCTTGTATTGGGTTTCCAATATCAGCTGGTGAGCTTGAACCACCAGTCTTGAAGTTCAAATGGACTTTGCAGTCCAGCACATAAACCTACAGTGCCACACCAGTACTCCATATAT
>NW_006408722.1:2155047-2195956 GCF_000296735.1 Chrysochloris asiatica | reverse complement strand
GTGCTGTCGCATCAGTTCAGCTGGTGAGCTTGAACCACCGACCTTGTGCTTCAAATGGACCTTGTGGTCCAGTGCATTAACTCAAGTGCCACACATTAAAGAGTTAGTAAAGGCATGCATAAATCCTTGTAAATTGAGAAGACTCCAGTCATATGTAAATCCTCCCAGCTCAGTTGTATTGTGTGATTTCTTTGTTCAGTGACCTTCAGTAGCTCCTTAATTTGAAGCTAGTTCCTTAGCCTGCTTACAGTATGACCTCAACATCTATTCCAAATTTGTTCCTTGCTCTCCTACATATCAACTGAACTAAATTGCATTTTCTTATAGTGTGCTCTACCTTTATCTCAAATGCTCTTTCCCTCAAGACTTGTTGCTGCACTCTCTCTCCTTACTTGTCTCTTGTCATTTTCACAACTGTATTTCCAATGCCTGGTAAGAGTAACCATTCCCATGCCCTCTGAATATCTCTAGTTCACCCTAAGGCTCCCTCCTCACAAACCCTTCTACTCAGCCTTCTAAAACACTGTTGTTGTTACATTCTGTTAAGTTGGTTCTAACCCAGAGTGACTCTGAGGATTTCTGAGGAGTGGCTGGTGAGCTTGAGCCGCCATCCTTGCAGTTTAGACCAACTTTGCAGTCCAGCACATTAACCCACAGTGCCATGCCAGGACTCCAAAACACGAACTGTATGATAAGCAAACTCACCTATATGTTTGCTTTTTTCACATTGTTCCTTCTCAGTTGATGGAAATCTCTGGTAGAATATGACACATGTCACATATGTCAGTGTTAAGAAAGTAGATTGGCATTTTATCATTTTTTTCTGCCTTACATTTCTACAAATCTAGTCCTTGTGTCTTCTACCATCTAGCTGGAGTTCCGGTGTGGTGCTGCAGGATAATGCACTGGCACTACTTTATGTACATTCTTAACATCCTCATTCTGGGTACACCTAGGCGCCTACTGTCTAACTCCAAGATCAATGTGAAACACAAGGTCAGCAATTCAAACCCACCAGCCACTCCTTGGAAACCCTATACTGGTTTGCTATGAGTCAACTTGAAGACACTTACCAACAACAACACCTAGTTACATTCACCATTATCTTCCCTTTTTCATTACTAACATCTACTAGTTTTCTATCTCACTGCAATAATAACACCTACTGGACAGTTGCCTAACTCCTGACATCATTTTAGGTAATTTCAGTCTCCACAGAGGTGATCTAGTCGAGCACTATGCTCCCCAGCTACCCACTTCCTTGTTCACTCCCTGAACCTAATTGTTCTTGTTGTTGTTAAGTACCATGAAGTCAGTTCCGACTCTTAGTGACTCTGTACAGGATTTCCGAGGTTGTAAATCTTTACGGGAGCAGAACGCCTCATCTTTCTGCCATGGAACCGCTGGTAGTTTCGAACTGCTGACCTTGCAGTTGACAGCCCGATTCGTAACCACTACGCTACCAGAGCTCCTTCTGCACCTAGTAGGTACCAGAAAATATACTGTCTCCAAAATTGTCATTCAAATATCTCACACTCCTAGCACTACCTAGCAGTCCCTCTAGGCTGCTTGTTCAGGTGCCTTTGCTGAAGTACTACTTGAACCTCTTTGAAACCTCCAGTCTACTCGTCACTCCTAGTTTACATTTACCCATCCAGCCTCCAGCCTCCATTTCCCTCTTTTCCATGTTGTTGTTGTTAGGTGCCATCCAGTCGGTGCCGACCCATAGCGACCTTATGCACAGCAGAACAAAACACTGCCCAATCCTGGGCCAACCTCACTACTGTTGCCCTTCTCCAGTGACTGGTCCCTCCTGACAATATGTCTAAAGTATGAGAGACGAAGTTTGTCCATCTTGGCCTCTAAAGAGCACTCTGGCTGCACTTCAGTTGTTATTAAGTGCCATGCAGCTTGTACAGGGTTGCTAAGCTACAGCTGGTGAGTTTGAACCTGGCTACCTTGAAGTCCAGTGCTTATCCTATAGCACCACAGTAGGACTCCTTTACAAACACTCTCATGCAAATAAACTTAACAACTTTGCTTTTCTCTTATTCTCTCACACTCTAAACACCCTAATTTTAGGTACACCTAAGCCACCTATAGATCTGTGTTGGAAGAGGTGCAGCCAGAGTGCTCCTTGGAGGCCAAGATGGCTAAACTTCATCTATCATACTTTGGACATATTGTCAGGAGGGAACAGTCGCTAGAGAAGGATGTCATGCTGGGTAAGATGGAGGGTCAGAGAAAGAGAGGAAGACCCCCAAAAAGATGGATCAGCCAGGTGGTATCATTGATGGCATCAAGTGTGGCAGCGGTAGTGAGGTTGGCCCAGGATCGGACATTGTTTCATTCTGCTGTGCATGGGGTCGCTATGAGTCAGTTCCGACTCAATGGCACCTGACAACAACAACAAGCCACCTATTGTCTTACTCCAAGAAAAACACATTATAACCATTGAGTGGGCCACTATCCTTGATCTCAGTCTCTCACATTTTAAATTCAAGCTCTCAGATTTAATTATCCTTCCTTCTCTCTGTTGAACATTGTTATCTTCATTTTTGTGAAGTTTGAAATTGATCTCTCCTTTCTCCTTCTTCTATGTCAGATTATCTTATCACGCCTGTCCCCTTCTCCATATTCCCTTCTTCCTTAGTCTTCCTCCCCACCCTTCAGTGAAGAAGGCAATACAAACATATTACTAACAGCTAGCAGCTGCACTTACTCCATTTTTTAATGTAACAATGTATTTACTCTGAGTAGCTGAAGCTTCACTTTTCTTCAGAGGCAACTATAGAATCCAGTACTCCCCTCCCCCCTACCATTCACTTAAAAAAATGAAAACACACATTTGAGTGTTTTCTGATACTATCGAGCAGATAAAAGGAAAGAAATATACTTTGGCTAACTGGGTAGATGAAAATTGGGCCATCAAGTACCTAAAATATTAGCAGTCTCTAACCAAGAGCTGATACGACATTTACTAGCAGATTGTGTAGCATGGTTTAATATTTCTTCACACCTCCTTTCTGAATATAGATGTGTTCTTAATCTGATATCCAGGATTGCATATTGCTGACAATAGACACTGAGGCAATAGTATTATATTTTCTGTATAAATAGAAGATTTTGAAACTCAGCTTTTTTTGTTGAGAATACACATAGCAGATATTTAACAATTTCTATGTGTACAATTCTTTGACACTGGTTACATTCTTCAAGTTTTTTTGTTTTGATTTTTAAATTTTTTATTGTTGATTGTGTGAAGGTTTACTAAGCATATCATCAGTTTTAAATTCAGCAGATTATATACTTTTTTCATTACAATGATTAAAATTCCCTCCAAGTACCACCAGTTAATACATCTGTATTTACATACTTATGTCTGTTCACTTTAACTATTGCATTCTTTCGTGGGTCTCTCAATACCCTTATCTTTCTTCTGTTAACCTCTCTTGTTGTATATTGCCTGCCCTATCATCCACGTTAATGTGTGTCTCCCCTCTAGCCTATACATAATCCACCATCACTCCACCCCACCCCCATAGCCATCATAGATTTTCTTATTAAGAAAATCTTAACTTTTTACAACATTGGCATCAACAATATTTGTCCTTTGTTACTGACTAATTTTATTCGGCATAATGTCATCTAGGTTCATCCATGTTATGAGGAGTTTTGCTGATGCATCGCTATTCCTCAGCATAGCATAGTATTACAATGTGTAAATTTACCAAAGTTAGTTTAACCATTTCTAGTTGATAGACATTTAGACTATCTTCATCTTTTTGATGTGTCTCTTGTAAACTGCATATTGAAGGATCCTGTTTCCTTATGCATTCTGCCACTCACTGTTTCTTGATTGGCACATTTGATCCATTTACATTCAGTTTAATTTTCAAAAAACATGAGCCGATTACTGTCATTTTGCTGTGTATTTTTTATTGTATTGCAGCTGGTTTCTTTGTTCCACCAAATTTTGTGTGCTGAGTTCAATTTGTTTGTGGGTTTTCATTTCTGTTGTGTTAATGTTTACTAAATCTTTCTGATTTTTCTTTTTTAAATTTTGATGTACAGGTGTATTAATTTTCAGAATAAAGTACAGCTTACACTGTAATTTCTTAATTTTCCCTATTTCAAACAGTCTGTTTTATCTTGAAATTGACTTGACTTCCTTACCATTTAGAAGTTCTGTATTTATACTAGTCCCTCTTTTTGCTTTGTAGTTGATTTCATTGATATCTCTGGTTCACTATTTTCAGTCTTGTAGGTTTGATTTACTTTAAATATGTCTACATCTGGAATGAGTTCTGGATGGTATTGTCAAATATGGTTTGTCAAGTATGGTAATCTCAGGTTGTTGTTTGCTGTTGTTGGTTCTCAGTCCAAACAACACCCTATAGCATTTTTTGTAAAGTTGGTCTGGTCATTACAAATTCCTATAATTTCTGTTTATCAGGAAATGCCCTAATTTCACTTTTGTATTTGAAAGACAGCTTTACAGGGTATATGATTCTTAGCCAGTAGTTTTTTGTTTTGCTTTCAGAGTTTTGTATATGTCATTCTATTACCTTCTTGCTATATATATTGTTTCTGCTGAGAAATTAGAACTTAGTCTTATTGGTTATCCTTTATAGGTGACTCCTCGCCACCACCCCCCCACCCCCCAATCACTCAAACTACTTTCAGTATACTTTCCTTATCTTTGGTTTTGAAAAGTTTGATTATAATATGGCTTGGTGATTTTCTTTTGGGATATATCCTGTTTATATTATCTTTTCTTCCTCAGAAATGCTTCCTGGTTCTGATTCTTGGTCTTGTGTTTGAGTCATTCTTTCTTGTTTCTTCATGTGAGCTAATTTTTTCTGTTGTCTCTGGGGCATTGTGGGGTTGTCATATTTGTATTTAACTGATGACTGTATATTGATTTGTTCTTAGGCTATCACCTACTGTCTCCTGTGGGTGTGGTTAGAGAATGAAAGGTTTTACACCATTCTCATTCACCATTCGTGAACCTTAGTTTAGGGTGGGTTTGACTGGTATTGGCTTTTGTCTATCATTGATCAGTGGCATAGTAACTGGTACTGGCTCTTGCCCATTGGGTGGATATATAGAGGATATTGTTGTGGCTGGGCTGTGTGGGCATGGTTGCTGTCTCCTGCCAAATTGGCGGGGGTGGGGGGGATGCACACACACACATGAAAACAAAACAGAATAAACAAACAAGGAATCATCAATGAAAAGAGAAAACAATAAAGATAAAAAAAATAAATAATAAATGAAAACAGGCAGCAACCAGAAAGAAAGAATATAAGTATAAAGACAAAAAAACAAGGGAAATGAAGCTATAGAAGGAAAAAAAACAAGAGAGAAAGATAAAAGGAAGAAAAAAAAAATCATGAGAATAGCTAAAAAAGAAAAGAAAGACAGTAAAATGGAAGAAATATAAGAGAAAAAAAATAATTTAAAAAAAACTTAGAAAAATCAGGGAGAGAAAAGATGAAAAAAGATAGAGAGAAAGTAGTAAAGAAAGAACAAATGGGAAAAATAATACAAGAGGGGAAATGAAAAGCAGAAGGAAAAGAAAAAGTGGACATTGGAAAGAATTCAGGGGAGCAGAGTAGAAACAGGAGAAAGAATAAACAAATCTAGTGAAACAAAAAACCCAAACCTGTAAATAAAATAAAAACAGTGCAACTATTGGACACAGAGAGGAGAAAATTCTAGGGGGTGCAGCAAGCCAAGGATCTCACAATGTATAGTTCCTGGCCCTATGGGTGTTGGTGTTCTCTTTGTTCACATCTGAATCTAAAAATAGTTCACTGAAACCCTTACTTGAACCGGTTTTAGTGCCTGCAGCTGGACCAGGGTGACTCGTTACATGCTAATGTGATGGCTGCAAGTTCATAGGTCTAGAACTGAAGCCACCTGAATCCAGCCACCAAAGCAGTACAGCAGTCTTCTACCTCATAGCGGCGTGGATCCCAACCACATGGCTCTGAACACCCTGAGAGCAGGGTCTGCATTGGGAGTGGGTGAGGGTGGGAGCTAGCCACTCCTCTGGTCACCAGGGGAGCATGGGAAAAAAAGAATCGTATCTTTCCCGTCACTTGTGTGAATATGCTCTGCCTGTCCACCTTCTGTCACCAAAACTGCTTGCTCATAAGATGGTTGTGCCACATCTGGACAGCTGTTCACCAATCAGTCCCCCTCTCTTACTATCCGTGTTCAGCCTCTCCTCCCAGCAAGCATTCAACTCACTTCTCTAACCTTTCCTCTGAAATTCAGGGTTCCTATGAGGTTCAGTTTTTATCTATGTCTGTTTCATTTGGTCTCTCGTATCTTTGTTGTAGAGGGTTTACGTAGTATGTCTGCCTAGTCTGCCATCTTGCCAGAAGTCTACATTCTTCAAGCTTTGCAACCATTCAGACCCTCTTTTTTTCTGTGTGTTCATCCACAATTAACATAAACTCACTACCTCTAAGGTTACTGTCTCATCTTTCAAGGTGCTATTATCAATTTGATCCCGTGAGCTCTGGTAGCCTAGTGGTTACAAATTGGGCTGCGAACCTCAAGGTCAGCAGTTTGAAACTACCTGCTGCTCTGCGGGAGAAAGATGAGGCCTTCGACTCCCGTAAATATTTACAGCCTGGGAAACCCTGTTCAGGGTTGCTATGGGTCGGAACCGACTTGACAGCACTTAACAACAACAACAAGACAGTACTTAAAATAGCACAGTGATGAAGTCAGACATTTGTTACTAATTAAACTTAATTGTTATTTGATTTAAACAAGATTCCAAGAAATATTATTGTTTTAAGAATTAAAAGTTGTCTTTGCACTTCAGTGTAAAGAAAACAAAAGACCAATAAATAGCATCATGATAAATGGAGAAAAGATTGAAGTTGTCAAAGACTTCATTTTGCTTGGATCCATAATCAACACTCATGGAAATAGCAATCAAGAAATAAATTGACATATTAAACAGATCTGCTGCACAAAACCTCTTTAGAGTGTTCAGAAGTCCTGGTTGTGCTGTAGGATAAGCACTGAACTGATAACCACAAGCAGTTCAAATCCACCAGCCACTTCATCTAAGAAAGATGAGGCTTTCTGCTCCATCAAAGGTTTACAGTTTCTGAAAACTTATACAGGTTGCTATGATTCGGAGTTGACTCAGTAGCACCATAGGTAGGTAGGTAGAAAGTTATCTTAAAACTAAACACTAGTTTAGCTTAACTAGTAAAAAATGACTGTTTTAAAAGAGCATTGTGCTCTTTTAAAAACTATACAAATGGGACCAAATTGGCAATAGCAACGCAAAAGATTAGATAGGAATCTTAGGGAGCAGTGAGTTTATCTTAACGAGGGAATGCAGAAAAGGATGTGAGAGTGGTTGCACAACTCAAAGCATGTAATCAGTGTACTAATTGAAAATGCAGAAAGTGTTGAATTAATTTTGCTGTGTATATTTGCCACAACAACAAAATAAACTTTAAAGAAAGAAAAAGGAGGGGCCAAACTTGATGCCTTGCTCCTACAACAAGAACAAGTAGAAATAAAGCAGCCAAAAAATGCCCTCAGTCACTAGAAAAAATGGAAATAACAAAGATAGAGAAAATAATAAATGTAACAGATAAACAATATTTAGAAACAACATGACAATTAATTTTTTGAAAGATCAATAAAATAGACGAACAACTGGCTAAATTATCAAAGGAAAACAATGAGAAGATGCACATAACCAAAGTAACAAATAGGATGGGTGACATTACAGTATAATCAACTGAGATCAAAAGGAGAAAACTATGAAAAACTACTTCAGCAAATTTGAAAATCTGGAAGAAATGGGCACATTTCTAGGAACACATTACTTATTTACACTAACAGACTGAGGTAGAAAATTTGAACAGAACTATAACAAAAGAAAAGTCCTGGTGTGGTGCTGTAGGATAAGCACTGGATCACAAGGTTGGTTTGAACTGCAAGGTCAGCCCTTCAAATCCACCAGCTGCTACTCAGAAACTCTATACGAGGTCAATATGAGCCAGAACCAACTCGAACAACTTAACAACAGCATAGCAAAAGAAACAATAGAAGAGTTCATAAGAAACTACTGTCTCCCTTAAGGAAAAAAAAAAAAAAAAAAGCATGGTCACCCCTCAATTGGCTTCACTGGAGAATTCTACCAAACATTCTTGGAAGAGTTGATATTAATCACATTTAAATTATTCCAAAGCACAGAAGAAAGAATATTCCCAAATGAATTCTTTGAAGTCACCATAACCCTGGTATCAAAGCCAGCTAAAATTCTGTTGTTGTTTTTATGTGCTCTCAAATTGGTTCCAATGCATCATGACCCTATATATAACAGAACAAAACCCTTCCAAGTCCTGTGCCATTCTCACGATTGTTCCTGTTTGAGTTCACTGTTGAGCCACTGTATCAATCCATCTCGTTAAGGGTCATTTTCTCAAGCTCACCAACTGCTCCTCAGAAACCCTACACAGGGTCGCTATGGATCGGAAGGACTCGATGACACTTAACAACCACAAATATTTTACTGGAGTCCTGGTGTGGCACTCTGGGTTAATGCGCTGGACTACAAGGTTGGTTTGAACTACAAGGTCAGCGGTTCAAGCTCACCAGCCACTCTTCGGAAACCGTACACAGGGTCCCTATGAGTCAGAACTGACTCAACAGCACTTAATAACAACAACAGTGCTTTACTAGGAGTCCTGGTGTGGCATCGTGGGTTAATGCACTGGACTGCAAACTCGGTTTGATCCTCAAGGTCAGTGATTCAAACTCACCAGCCGCTCCTCGGAAACCTTATACAGGGTTTCTTTGGGTTGGAACAACTCAACGGCATTTAACAACAAAATTATTTACTAAGCTTGATGTCCTTCACCCAGATGGGCCCCTCCTAATAACTTGTCCAAAATATATGAGGCAAAGTCTCACCGTCTTTACTTCTTAGTAACATACTTCTAAGATAGAGTTGTTCATTCTTCTGCAGTCCATAGCCTGTTTATTATTATATTCTTCATCAGCACCGTAATTCAAGTATTCAACTCTCTGGTCCTCCATAGTCATTGTCTGGCAGTTTTTTCACATACATATGAGGCAGTTAAAAATACCATGGCCTGGATCAGGCAAATCTTAGTGATCAAAGTGGCACCTTAGCTTTAAAGAATTTTTTGGTGCAGATTTACCCAGTACAATATATCGCTTGATTTCTTAACTGATACGTCCATGGGTGTTGATTGTGGATCCAAGTAAAATAAAATCAACAAAATCCTATCTAACAGATTCATACATATACCGTGACCAAATGGGATTCATACCAGGTATACAAGGGTGGTTCATCATTAGACAAACAGTGTAATTCATCATATAAAATAAGGGAAAATAATCACAAGATCATGTCAACTGATCCAAAAAAGACATTTAATAAAGTTCAACAACAATTCCCCATGAAAACTTTCACCAAAAAAGGAATAAAAGGGAAATTCTTCATTATAATTAAGGGTAGGAGAGTAAGTCAAAAGTATTATTCTAAAATCATAGAAACCATTATTAAACAAAAATATCAGAATGTGAAGCTATTGTTTCTCAGCATAACATCCAAGTCTATCCACTTCTGAAGGTTTTGTTTCCATCCATCTACCTATACCTGAAGAATTCTGCACTTTTCAATATATACCTTGTCAAAATGGCACTTTAGGCATTCTTGAGAGACTGAAATTGAGTTCCTTTTAAATGTAATCTTGAGTTCAGAGTACAAAAAAGTATGAAGGGTCAAGATCAGAGCTCTAAGTAAATGGGTTTCTTAACAAAATTCTCATAGGACAACGTCAAAGGATGTGCAGGTACATTGTTGTCTTGGGGGAAAAAATCTTTGTGTAACTTTCCTGACCTTTTCCTCACTAGTGTATTTTCAGTTTTCTTTAAATCCCTTCATAATGAATACCCAAGATTATCCTGTGTGCTTTGCAAATGTCTGTCAAGATACTTTGTACTCCAAAATACAGTCACCGTAATCTGAGCTGACCTCTGTGCCTTGAATTTAACTGCCCCAGATCACTCTGATGCCACTGTTTGACTGGACCTTTCTTTTGAAAGCACCCTATTAAGACTAAGACAAGGGTATTGCTAAGAGAACTTGTCTGCAGCCACCATAGATCTCTTGTTTAAATACATTTGTTTGGAATGCACCTATCCATGTATGAACTAAAACCCTAATAGCAATGCTTTTTATCTCAATCTCATATATATAGGGCACAGTGAGCTAAAACATATTGGAAGACTTGATACAGTACATATTCCCCCCAGTTTGAAGTGTTTTTGACACCTTAACCCTTTAATTCTTAAAAAATAAGTAATTCCTGTTAGAAGTTTTAAAGACAGTGTATTTATTTCTGTGATCTTTACCTAAAGTGAAATGCAATTTGTTTCAAAAATAAACTTTCTGAAGTGGAAATCACGTGCCATGATGGAATATGTGGTATTTTTCTCCACAGTATATTTGCCTGGTGGGATACATACTGAACCACAAGGTTGGTTTGAACCATAAGGTCGGCGGTTCAAACTCACCAGCCACTCCTCAAACAACAAAAAGTTGGAATGAGTTGGAACCAACTTGACAGCACTTAAGAACAACAACATATGCTTAACATATATACCATTTTTGTCCCCATAAAAGTAACACAGGGTAAAAAAAAAAAAAAATAACACATAGTTAGATGTAAATTAAAAATTTCTCGGTCCTCAGAAGCCAGAGTTCATTTTTCATGAACCAGAAAAACAGAAAGCTAATGAAAGTAATAGGTTATTTTATAAAACAATTTAGAAATTATATTACTGAACATAAAATATAAAAGTGCTATATATTATAGCATAAGGAGCTCTGGTAGCGTAGTGGTTACAAATCGGGCTGCTAACCTCAAAGTTGGCAGTTCGAAACTTCCAGCCAGTTCCGTGGGAGAAAGATGAGGTGTTCTGCTCCCGTAAAGATTTACAGCCTCAGAAACCCTGTGCAGGGTCACTATGAGTCGGAACTGACTCCACGGTACTTAACAACAACATATATTATAGTGTAGCTCTTTTCCTATTTCTCTCAACAATACTAGTATTAGTCTTAGAATAAATGATAATACCACAATGCAGTCCTACATACTTTAAATGTTTAAAAGTCCAAAAGATGAGTCCTAGTCCATTTTCATAACATATACCTGTAGGATAAGAAGACCTGGTCTTCTAACTGCAAGATCTATGGTTCAAACCCACCACCAACCTTTTGGTTAAAACAGACTTTACAGTCCAGCTTATTATCTTGCAGCACCACATCAGCAGTGCAATGTTACATGTACCTGTGGCTTTGTTGTTGTTAAGTGCTGTCTAGCTGGTTCCAACTTATAGCTACCCTGTATAGGATTTCCAAGGTGCAGCTGGTGAGTTTGAGCCACTGACCTTGCAGATCAAACCAGTTTTGTGGTCCAGTGTATTATCCTGTAGTGCCACACCAGGACTCCAATTCCTAAAATATAAAGCAGTTCAATATTTCACAAGATTTGTTATATGTCCTTGTAAGTTATGATGATATTGTAGAATTCTATCCACTTCTTTCCACCACTCATTTGTCAGTTTGTCACAATGTGGTAACTTACTTGTTGCTGTGATGCTAGAAAGTATGCCACCAGTATTTTGAACGCTGGAAGGGTCAGCACTCAGATTTCAGCCAAGCTTCTAGACTAAGACAGACAAGGAATAAGGAAAGGTGGACTACTTCTGAATGGTTAGCCAATGAAAACCTGAAACATTGTCAGATGGCTGGTGGTGGCTGTGTGCCATGGAGTCGGTTCTGACTCATAGCGACCCTGTACAGGGTTTCCGAGGCTGAAATCTTTACAGGAGCAGAATGCCTCATCTTTCTCCTGCAGAATAGCTGGTAGTTTTGAACTGCTGACCTTGTGGTTCACAGCTTGATTCGTAACCACTACGCACCAGAATATTCAATATTGAATCACAGTGAATAGCACCAAAACACTGTCAGACATAGTAGAGGAAGATGAGCCACTCAGGTTGAAAGGCACTAAAAATATGACTGGGAAAGAACTGCCTCTTCAAAGTAGAGTTGACCATGCTGACATGAATGGAATAAAGCAAATGGGAGAAATGAGGAGTCAAAAGAACTGAACAGAGAATTTCAAAGGGTAGCTCAAGAAGACAAAGTCAAGTATTATAATGAAATGTGCAAACATCTGGAGTTAGAAAACCAAAAGGGAAAAACATACTCAGCATTTCTCAAACTGAAAGAACTGAAGAAAAAGTTCAAGTCTTGACTAGAAATCCTGAAGGATTCTTTGAGTAAAATATTGAATAATGCAGAGGGTATCAAAAGAAAATGCAGCGAATGAACTGTCACTGTACCAGAAAGAAATGGTCGCTGTTCAATCCCTCTAAGAGGTAGCATATGATCAAGAACCAATGGTACTAAAAGAAGAAGTTCCATGTGCACTAACAGCATTGGCAAAGAACAAGGCTCTGGGAATTGATGGAATACAAATTGAAATCTTTCAACAAACTGATACAATACTGAAGGCACTCACTCATCTATTCCAAGTAATTTATTTGGAAGAAAGTTACCTGGCCTAGTGATTTGAAGAGGTCCATATTTGTGCCCATTACAAAGATAGGTGACCCAACACAATGCAGAAATCATAGGACAATATGATTAATATCACAAGCAAGTAAAATATTGCTCAAGATAATTCAAAACTGTCTACAATCATACATTGACAGGGAACTGCTAGAGGCTCAAGTCAGCTTCAGATGAGGATGTGGAATGAGGGATATCGTTGTTGGCATCAGATGGATCTTGGCTGAAAGTCGAGAATATCAGAAAGATGTTTATCTGTGCATTTTTGTCTATGCAAAGAGTTTTGACTTTGTGGACCATGACAAACTATGGACAACATTGCAGAGAATGAGTATTCTGGGACACTTAATCATGCTCATGAGGAACCTGTGCATAGGCACACAGACAATCTTTCAAACAAAGCAAACGGACATTTAATGGTTTAAAATAAGGAACGATATGTGCCAGAGCTATATTCTTTTACCCTACGTATTCAACCTGTAAATTGAGCCAATAATCCAAGAAACTGGATTATCTGAAGAAAAGCATTGGCATCAACATTGGAGGAAGACTGATTAACAACCTGCAATATGCAGATGATACAACCTTGCTTGCTAAAAGTGAAGAGGACTTAAAATACTTACAGATGAAAATCAAAGACCACAGCCTTCTGTATGGATTGAACCACTGGACCACAAAATAACATCATGATAAATGGAGAATATATTGAAGTCATCGAAGACTTCACTTTGCTTGGATCCACCATCAACACTCATGGAAACAGCAGTCAATAAACAATGTATCACATTAGGCAAATCTGCTGCACAAGACCTCTTTAAAGTGTTAAAGAGCAAAGATGTCAGGTTGAGGACGAAAGTGCACCTGACCCTAGCCTGTATGTATGTGAAAGTTGGACAGTGAATAAGGAAGATCACAGAAGAATTGATGCATTTCAGTTATGGTGTTGGAGAAAAGTATTAAAGGTACCATGGATTGCCAGAAGAACAAACAAATCTGTGGTGAAAGAAGTACAACCAGAATGCTCCTTAGAAGCCAAGATGGCTATCGTTTGTCTCTCATGCTTTGGACATATTATCAGGAGGAACTAGTCCCTGGAGAAGGACATCATGCTTGGTAAAGTGGAGAGACAGAAAAAGAGGGAGACGCCAACAAGATGGGTTGGCACCGAAGCAGCAACAATTACCTCAAACATAGCAGCAATTAGTGAGGATGGTGTAGGATCAGATGGTGTTTTTTTCTGTTGTACACAGTGTCACTGTAAGCCAGAAGCAAATTGAAAGCACTTACGAAC
The DNA here is from genome assembly GCF_000296735.1 of Chrysochloris asiatica. Lineage (NCBI taxonomy): Eukaryota > Metazoa > Chordata > Mammalia > Afrosoricida > Chrysochloridae > Chrysochloris > Chrysochloris asiatica. Next base: position 2,182,007 of record NW_006408722.1, on the reverse strand, counting down.
AACAGAAACCAACTTCATTGTTCTGAAATTGATCAAGCATACAGTCAAGATGCATTGATAATTACTAATGGTTGGAATGTGAAGGTTGAAATCAAAGATGAAGGATCATTAATTGGAAAATATGGCCTTGGTGTTAGAAATCATTCTGGAGACTACATGATAGAATTTTCAAGATCAACACCTTGTCCATTGCAAATACCTTTATTGAACAACATAGAAGGTGACAATACACATAGACCTCACCAGATGGAATATAAAAGAATCAAATTGAGTACATCTGTGGGAAGAGATGATGAAGAAGCTCCATATCATCAGCCAAAATAAGACCACTGGCAGACTGTGTAATAGACCATCAATTGCTCATACCCGAGTTCAGGTAGAAGCTGAAGAAAATTAAAACAAATCCATGAGAGCCAAAATATGACTTTGAAAATATCCCACTTGAATTTAAAGACCATCTCAAAAACGATGCATTAAACCATAATGACCAAAAATGAGAAGAGTTGTGGATGGTATTAAGAATACCATACATACCATACATGGATACAATAGTGAATGATTGTTATTAGGACTGATTGTGAGGGTTGGAAATGTAAAGGTAGATATTTGGTAGCAAGGAAGAGAGTTATTGGCTCTCCAGTCTAGGAGCAGAGGTCTCTGAGGCCATCAACGGAGAAGAGCCGAGAGCGGGACCCTACCCAGAGAAGCAGCGAGGCCCGAGATGGAGGCAGAGATGATGACGTGGAGTGATGAAGCAGATGGGGACTTTGGATCCAGAGAGGGAGAGGGACTGGGTCCTAAAGAATGGGGGGAGTGTAGGGGGTGGGTTTATAGGGTATACCCTTTGGTCAGTTGATGATGCATGGAGGGGATTGGAACCATGGCATTGAGATGATATACAATGGAATGAATGTAAAACTAAAGTTCTCTCGTGTAAAATATTATATAATTCACAATAAAACATGAAAAAAAAAAAAACATACATGAAGAAAGCAAAGTTTATTAAGAAGACCAGAAAAAAAAACAGAAAATAATCAAAGTAGATGTCAGAAAAGACTGTGAAACGTGTTACCCTGCCCAGAAAATTTCAAAGGGCAGCCTAAATATACAATGTAAAGTATTATAATGAAATGTGCAAAAAACTGGAGTTAGAAAACAAGAAGGAAGTACAGACTTAACATTTCTCAAGCTGAAAGAACTGAAGAAAAATTTAAGCCTCAAGTTGAAATACTAAAGGATTTGTTGGCAAAATGGACTCCTGTTCTTGTAGGATCAGCACTAGGCTGCAATTCAAGACATCAGTAGTTCAAACCCACCTGCTGCTCCTCAGAAACCCTATATAGGGTCACTATGAGTCAGAACTTACTGGACAGCACTTAACAGAAACAGTGGACAAAATGGACTCCTGATATGGCGTTGTATGATAAGCACTGGGTTGCAAACCATAGGTCAGCAGTTCAAACCCATAGCTGTTCCTCTGAAACCTTGTACAGGGTCACTGTAAGTTGGAATCACATGGACTGCACTTAATAACAACAACAATAGACAAAATATTGAACCATGCAGGAAGCATCAAAAAAATATGGAAAGAAAACACACAGTCACCTTACCAAAAATATTTTGGCTTTATTCAACCATTTCAAGAGGTACCATCTGATCAAGAACCAGTGGTACTGAAGGAATAAGTCCAAGCTCACTGAAGGCATTGGCGAGAAACACAACTCTAGGAATTGATGGAATACCAACTGAATTGCTTCAAAAAACTGATGAATAGCTGGATTCATTCACTCATCTATGCCAAGAAATTCGAGAGACTGCTTACCTGACAACCGGTTGGAAGAGATTATATTTGTGACTAAGTCAAAACAAAGTAACGCAACAGAATCCAGAAATCATTGAATAATGTCATTAATGTAACATGAAAATAAAATTGTGCTGAAGATAATTAAAAAATAATTGCAGCAGTATATCAACAGGGGGCTGCCAGAAATTCAAGCCCGATTCAACAAAAGACATGGAACTATGGATATCATTGCTGAAGTCAGATGACTCTTGGCTGAAAACAGTGAAAACCAGGAAGATTTTTTTTTGTGCTTTACTGACCATGCAAAGGCTTTTGACTGTATGGATCATAACAAACTCTGGACAATATTGTGAAGAATGGGAGCTCCAAAGCACTTAATTGTGCTCATGAGGAACCTGTGCACACACCAAGAATAGAACAAAGGGATACTGAATGGTTTTAAATCAGGAAAGGCGAGTGCCAGAATTGTATGTTTTCACCATATTTATTCAGTCCATATGCTGAGTAAATAATCCAAGGAGCTGTATATTATGAAGTAGAAGGTGGCATCAGGATTAGAGGGGAGACTCATTAATAATCTGTGATATGCATGTGAAAACCTTGAATACTGATGAAGATCAAAAACTACTGCCTTCAGTATAGATTCCACCTCAATGTAAAGAAAGCAAAGGTCCTCGACAGGTGGACCAAAAAAATAATATAATAAATGGAGAAAAGATTGAAATTGTCAAATACTTCATTTTTCTTGGAACCACAATCAACACTCATTGGAGCTCCAGTCAAGAAATCAAAGGACATATTGCATTAGGCAAATCTGCTGCAAAAGACCTCTTCAAAGTGTTAAAGAGCAAAGATATCAGTTTGAGACTAAGGTACACCTGACGCAAACCATTGTATTTTCATATGCCTCATGGGCATATAAGGAGCTCTGGTAGCTTAGTGGTTACGAATCTGGCTGCAAACCTCAGGGTCAGCAGTTCGAAACTACCAGCTGTTCCATGGGAGAAAGATGAGGCTTTCTGCTCCCATAAAAATTTACAGCCTTGACCCTATACAGGGTCTCTATGAGTTGGAACTGATTCCACGGCACATAACCACAGCAACAACATGGGCATATGAAATATGGACAATAGAAGAATCGATGCATTTTAATTATGGTGTTGTAGAAGAATATTGAAAGTACCATGGACTGCCAGAAGAACAAACAAATCTGTCTTGGAAAAAGTACAACCTTTACAAGCCAGGATGGTGAAACTTTGGCTCTCATACTTAGGACATGTTTTCAGGAAGAATCAGCTCCTGGAGAAGGACAGCCTGTTGGGTAAAGTGGTGGTGGTGGTGGTGATGTGCTGTGGAGTGAGTTCTGACTCACGGAGAACCTGAATAGGGTTTCCAAGGCTATAAATTTTTATGGGAGCAGAAAACCTCATATTTTTCCCATAGAACATCTGATAGCTTCGAACTGCTGACCTTGAGGTTAGCAGCCCAACTACTACGCTACAAAAAAAAAAAAAGTGGAAGGTCAGTGAAAAGGAGGAAGACCCCCACCAAAATGGATATGCACTGTGGTACCAACAGTGGACTCAAGGTAACAATTGTGAGGGTGGCACAGGACTCGGCAGTGTTTCATTCTGTTGTGTATAGCATTGCTGTGAGTCAGAATCAACAGTTACATTAATGGTTAACTTTGTATTTATTGCTGCATAAATTCACTTTTAATGATGGAAAATTTAAAAGATAGCAATCTTATACACACCATAGAAAAACCAAATTTGCCTGTCTTGTCTTTGGCACACATTCTTTTTTTTTTTACTTTTTATTGTGAATTGAGTGAAGGTTTACAGAGCAGATCATCAGTTTCACATTCAACAAATCACATACTTTGCTTCATTATATCGTTGCAATCCCCTCCATGCACCAAGAGTTAACATCATTTACCTCTATTCACTCCAACCACTGCATTCCTCCCTGCATCTTCCACCACCTCCATCTGTCCTCTGCTAACCTCCCTCCAGTTGTATATTGCTTGCTTCATTGCCCATGTCAGTATGTGACACCCATTCTTATAGGATATCTTGAATCTACCAAAAAGCCTTTCCTGAACTTCTGGGATACTTCAACACCTATATGGCTTCTTGAGTAATATATTGTACACTAGTACTGGTGTGGCCCTGAAGGGTCTAGACAGTAAGGTAATTTTGAACCACAAGATCAGCGATTCAAACTCACCAGCAGCTCCTCAGAAACCTGATGCAGGGTTGCTATGAGTCAGAACCAACTCGACGGCACCTCAACAACATCAACTCATACCATTATATTGCTAGTTACGTGTGTGTAGTTAAGTTAAAGTAATGAAGGCTTTGTTGTTGTTGTTGTGTGCCGTAGAGTCAGTTCCGACTCATAGCGACCCTACACAGGGGTTCCAAGGCTGTAAATCTTTACAGGAGCAGACTGCCTCATCTTTCTCCCGCGGAACTGCTGGTAGTTTCGAACTGCTGACCTTGCGGCTAACAGCCCGATTCGTAACCACTACGCTACCAGACAGCCTTATGCGTGATGCAGTCAAAAAGGCTGCAGGCATATTAGAAGGATTTAGCCTTGGCTGCTGATGTTTTTACTTGTTTCCATTTAGGCATTTGTAAACTCATGGCCAACACTAAAGACCAAAGACCAGAAGAGTTATGGGATGACATCAAGAATATCATACATGAACAGAGCAAAAAGTCATTAAGAAGACAAGAAAGAAGGAAAAGATCAAGATGGATGTCAGAAGAGACTCTGAAACTTGCTCTCCAACGTAGAGAAGCCAAAGCAAATGGAAAAATTGAAGAGGTGCATGAGCTGAACAGGAAATTTCAAAGATCAGCTCGAGAAGATAAAGCCAAATACTATAATAAAATATGCAAAGATTTAGAGTTAGAAAACCAAAAGGGAAGAACACGGTCAGTATTTCTCAAGCTGGGGGAACTGAAGAAAAAATTCAAGCCTCGACTTTCGCTATTAAAAGATTCACTGGGCAAATTATTGAATGATGCAGAATGCATCAAGAAAAGATGGAAGGAATACACAGAGTCATTGTACCAAAAGGAAATGGTTAATGTTCAACCATTTCAAGAGATACCATATGAACAAGAGCCAATGATACTCAGAGAGGAAGTCCAAAGTGCATTGAAAGAAGTGGCAAAGAACAAGGCACCAGGAATTGATGGAATAAAAATTGAGGTCCTAGACTACAAAATCTACCACTCCCCTCCTTTTGTTACAAAATGTCTACCTGGATAAGGAAGAATAACTAAGTGCAGGACCCTATCCAGAGAAGCAGTGACACCCAAGATGGAGGCAGAGACAATGACATGGAAAGGTGGAGCAGCTGGGTACTTTAGATTCAAGGAGGGAGAGGGGCTATGTGCTGACAGCAGGGGGGGAGGCTTGAGGGGTGTACCCTTTGGTTGTTGGCTAATGCATGCAGAAGACTGTAATCATTGCAATGAAACGAAACAGGATAGGATGAATGTAAAGCTGATGTTCTCCCATATAAACTATTACATAATCACAATAAAAACATTTTTAAAAAAGCAACATTTACTTAAGGACAAAGTTGTGAAAGGGAAATCAAACTATAAGGAGAAAGTGGGATAACTTATTAAATGAAAGGACTTGTGATCATCAAGATGGAACAGTGTGTTACTTGTTGAATGTAAAACTGATGATCTTCTCTGTAAACTGTCACTCAATTCACAATAAAAAGTTTCAAAATAATACAAATAAATTACAAATTAAGAAGGAAAAAAAAAAAGAGAGAGAGAGAGCTATGTGCTGTCAAATGAAGGTGGGGAATTAAAAACATCAGAAAGATGAACTAAAGACCAGGGAATAGTTGTTGTTGTTGTTGTTGTTGTTGTTGTTGTTGTTAGGTGCCAGCGAGTAGCTAGCGACCCATAATCACTCTACACACAACAAAATGAAACAGCTCCTGGTCCTGCACCAACTTCACAATCGTTGCTGCCACTGTGCCAATCCATCTCACTGGGATTCTTCCTCCTTTTCTCCAAACCTCCATTTTACCAAACACGATATCCTTCTCCAGGGACAGGTCATCCTAACTTCCACAGAGCATTCTGGCTGTACGTCTAACACAGATTGGTTTGTTCTTTTGGAAGTCAATGGTAGTTTTAATATTCTCCTCCAACACCATAACTCAAATGCATTGATTCTTCTATGGTCTTCCTTATTCACTATCTAGCTTTCACATGCATATGAGGTTATTGAAAATACCACAGCTTGGGTCAGGCACACGTTAGTCCTCAAACTGACATCTTTGCTCTTGAACATTTTAAAGAGGTCTTGTGCAGCAGATTTGCCTAACGCAATATGTCCTTTGATTTATTGACTGCTGCTTCCAAATCCACGAGAACCAAATTATGACTTTGGACATATCCCACCTGAATTTAGAAATCATCTGAAGAACAGATTTGATGCATTCGACGCTAAAGACCAAAGACCAGAAGAGTGTGAGATGACATTAAAAATATTATACAGGAAAAAAAACAAAAGGTCATTAAGAGAACAAGAAAGATGGAAAAGCCCAAAATGGGTATCAGAAGAGACTCTGAAACATGTTATCCATTGTAGAGATGCTAAAGCAAATGAAAGAATTGAGGAAGTAAAACAGCTGAATAGAAAATTTCAAAAGGCTGCTCAAAAATACAAAGTCAAATATTACAACAAAATGTGCAAACACCTGGAGTTAGAAAACAAAAGGGAAGACCATGCTCAGCATTCTTCAGGCTGATGGAACTGAATAAAAAGTTCAAGCCTCAACTTGGAATATTGAAGGATTCTGTAAGCAAAATATTGAATGATGCAGAAAGCATCAAATGAAGAAGAAAGGAATGCACAGAGTCACTGTACCAAAAAGACATGGTTAATGTTCAACCATTTCAAGAGGCTGCATATAATCATGAGCCTATGCTACTGAAGGAAGAAGTCCAAGGTGTATTTAAAGGCATTGGCAAGGAACAAGACTCTGGGAATTGATGGAATACAAATATAAATGTGTCAACAAACTGATGAAGCACCAGACCCATACACTCATCTATCCTGAGAAATTTGGAAGACAACTACCTGGCCATCTACCTGGAAAAGATCCATATTTGTGCCCATTCAAAACAGAAGTGACTCAATGGAATGTGGAAATCACTGGACAATATCATTAGTGTCCCATGAAAGCAAAATTTTGCTAAAGATGATTCAGCATGTCTGCAACCATACGTTAACAGAGAACTTCCAGAGGTTCAAACTGGATTCAGAAGAGGACGTGGAAAGAGGGATATCATTGCTGACGTCAGGTAGATCTTGGATGAAAGCAGAGAATACCAGAAAAATGTTTATCTGTGCTCTATTGACTATGCAAAATCAATAGTATGGATCATGACAATTTATGGACAGCATTGTGGACAATGAGTATTCCAGAACACCTTAATTGTGCTCATTAGGAACTTGTACATAAACCAAGAAGCAATTGTTCGAACAGAACAAGGGAATACTGAATGATTTAATATTCAGAAAGGTATGTGCCAGGGTTGTATTCTTTCACCATACTTATTCAGTCTGTATCCTGAGCAAATAATCCTAAAAGCATCATTACTTGAAGAAAAATGTGCCATAAGGATTAGGAGGAAGACTCCTTAACAAGCTGCCATATACAGATGATACAGCCTTACTTGCTGAATGTGACGAGGACTTAAAACTCTTACTGATGAAGATCAAAACCCCAGCCTTCAATATGAGTTTCACCTCAACATAAAGAAAACAAAAATCCTCGCCCCTAGACCAATAATTTATCACTATAAACAGAGTTGTTGTTAGACCCAGGCTATCTAATGTGTTCAAACCTTTCAGCATACTTAAAACATTTGAACATTCAATGTTACTCTGAGTTTGTTGATAACTAAGTAGCATATTTAGATGATTCCTTATAGATTTATTGGGACTTCTGGTGTGATGCTATAGGATAAGCACTGGACTGCAGACCATAGGGTCGGCAGTTCTAAACCACCATTTGCACCTTGGAAACCCTGTATAGGGTCACTGTGAATCAGAACCAACTCTATGGTACTTAGCAACAACAATATGGATTTATTTAGGAGTCTTGGTGTGGTGCTGTAGGATAAGCACTAAACTACTAATCTCGACATTGTTGGATCAAACCTACTAGCCATTCCTTGAAAACCCTGTACAGGTCCAAGGCACTTAACTACATTAAAAGGAGAGTTCTTTGTTTTTGTTTTGTTTTGTTTTGGGGGGCAATTGGTAGTAGGAGAAAGGAGTTAAGGTAGGAATAATAAGGTTAAGACTATGGCTGGGTCTAAGCTAGCCCTAGATCTTCGTAGTGTTAGGGTTATGGCTAGGACTAGTGTTAGTTTTGGGATTGGGGTAGCGGTTGGGTTAGGGCTAGGACTGGTACTAGGATTTTTTCTATTTTTAGGATTAAGGTTAGGTTTATTTATATATCTTTCCTTGAAACTGACTTGATATCCGCTTCATTGGGGACTTCTGTAATTAACACTATTTTCTCTTTATATTTTGTGTTGATTTGTTGTTGTTTCAAACTAATAACTCTGGTTCCTTAACTTTTGTAGATTTGTCCTTTTTTTTTTTTGACACGTCTATATCTTGGTTGAGTTCTTAGTTAGATTGGTATATATATATATATATATTCATTTCTTATTGCTGTCTGCTATTGATAGTTCATTGCCCAAATAACTTCCTTTAGTATTTTTTGTAAGGCTGGTCTGGGTTTTACAAATTCTTTTCATTTCTATTTGTCTGGAAATGTCATAATTTCACCGTTATATTTGTGGGACAATTTGTTGGATATATGATTCTTGTTTGGCTATTTTATTCTCTTTCAGAATTTTAGATATAGATAGATGATAGATAGATAGATAGATAGATAGATAGATAGATAGATAGATAGATAGATAGATAGATAGATAGATTATCCCATTGTCTTCTTGTTTACATGTTTTCTGCTGAGAAATGAGAGCTTAATTTTATTAGTTCTCTTTTGTAGGAAATTTTTCATTTTTCCCAAGCTGCTCTCAGGATTCTTTCCTTGTTTTGGGTTTTAATGAGCTGAGTTTAATATGTCTTGGTGATTTTCTTTTGGGATGTATCCTGTTTGAAACTCATTCAGCTTCTTGAGTGCCTATCATCTTATCTTTCATGATGTTAGAGACGTTTTCCTCCAACAATTTTTGTCCTTCAACAGTTGTTTCTGTGTTTTGTCCTTGTTGTTGTTTTGCCTCTTCATGTTCTAAATTTTCAGTAACATGTAAGTCATTCCTGTTGATGGTACCCCACATAATTTTTCAGCTTTCTTCAGATTTTATTTATTCTTTTTTTTTTAATATTGAGAGATTTGTTTTTAATCTCACCAATTCAACCTTCCATTGATTCAATTTTACTTCAGTGCCCCTTCAATACATTATCTGTTTCTGAAATCTTAGCATTAATCTTCTGCATTTCTATTGGTTGTTTTTGTGTGGATTCTAATTCTGTCAGTTGTTTTTATAATGTTTCCTGAACTCTTCTAAAGTTTGCATGTGTTCTCATTTCTTTTATCTGCAGCTTTCTCAGTCATTCTCTCATTTTCTGACTGTTTCTACATGTTAACTGAAATTGTTTGTTGTCTCTTAGATATTGTGATGTCACTGTATTTATATTTGATTGTTGAATGTATGCTGGTATGTTTTTATGCTCCTTGGTGGGCATGATAAAGATTAGAAGCATGTACGCAACAGTTCTCTGTTCACTCTTTGTGTAATGGAGTTCAGGGCAGGTTTGTATGATGATGGCTGCTAATTGTTGATCACTGTATAGAAGTGGATGATGGCACTTACCTAATTGGGTGCAGCCACCGGAGGCCTGCATGTTGCTAGGCCATATGGGTATAATTGCTGCCTCCCCAAAACAGACAACACTGATGAGGCAAATTCACAAGCCTCTAGATGAAGTGGTAGTATGACCGACACATAGTGGGTGCCTGACCCCAGGCAGAGCAGAGGCTGTGCAGGAAGGGTGCCACTGGCCACTGGACTTAAAAACAGCACAGAGATAATAAAAAAGACTCAGGAAATAGTTGTTGTTAGACCTGGGCTATCTAAAATGTCCAAACATTTCAGCAAACTTAAAAATATTGAACACTGAATTCTATTCTGAGTTTCTTGTTAGTCTAAGATCAAAAGAAGGCTTCTTTGAATGTCAAATTTTATCTCACAGAATCACCCACATTCATCTATATAGATAATTTACTTGGAACTCCTGATTTAGTAGAAATTAATTATGGAATTCTGGTGTGGCACCCTAGGGTAAACACTGGGTCTCAAAGTCAGTTTAAACTACAATATTGACAAATCAAACTCACCAGCCACTCCGCGGAAACCCTATACAGGGTCATTATGAGTCAGAACCAGTTCAACAGTACTTAACAACAATCCCAATTTAGACAGTCTTTACCTGTCAGATCATCCAGAAACTTCACTCAAATGGGCACTTTGTATAAAAGATACAGCATGTATCTAAGCAAAAAAATAAATAAACTTTTTTATGATTAGCCTAACTTGAGTACTTGGACCTCTCTGTTTTGAGGTCTGCCCATCTTCATGGGTAAAAATCTCTGAGCCCTGGCTCTAGAGCTAAGAGTGGATATGGTAACATGCTTTTCTCTGAGTAACATCCCTGCTTTAGAAGCTAAGTGCTCCATGGATTTTCTAAGTTTGCCTATCCCAATGCCGAACTTCTACCCTGTGTACAATCTGGGTGAGGGTAGTCAGGGCCTCAGTATACTCACCATGCCACACCTTAGGTAAAGCTTCCACCCTGCAAGTCGGGGTTGATAGAAGAAGGTAGTCCCAGTCACTTGGTTGAACTTGCTTGGAATGTTGCTTCTTCAACGTTAGCTTAGACCATGAGAAATGCTGGGGATCCCTCCCAGAAAGAAACCATACCCCTTGGTTGGGAGTTCAAGGAGCTGAAGATCTGTACTTTTGGATACACCTGCTGGTAGTGGAGTATCTGTCTCACTATAAACTGGCAAGGAGAAGGGAAAGAGTGGATCATGTTTCAAATGTCTCAGGTTCACTGTTTTTACTACTGAGTTTTAGTACATTTTCTTAAATAAAGGTTTTGTCATTTGCTGTATACCCTCAGGACAATTTCCAAAGTCTTTGAATGTTGTTGTTTTTTAATAATTTACCCCAGTTATGCTTGCTTCACGGGGGAGCAGGTCTGTATCACCTCACATTGCTATTCTGAAAGTGGAATATCCTCATTGAGTAGGTATTTGTCAGTCTAAAAGTAATTAATCTTGGTGCCAAATAGTGGGTGATTTTTTTGTAAGTCTATAGCCTTGAATATTTTGGCTCACTCTTCCTGGTGAGATTTTCTCAGGATGAAGGCTTTTAAATTGGATTCATGGGACTGTTTTGCCATTTTACAAGTTGTTTGTCTATAAATTAATTATGATAAATTTACAAAGCAGCATTAGAACTTTCCTATATGGCTTAGCAAGTCATTTATTTCTTACTTGTGCCTCAGTTTTCTTAATTTATGTTAAATAAATAAACCTAAGTAACCTAAATCCTTTAAGTTTCAATTCTCATATAAGCTTCTTTGACATTAAAAAGAAAGGTCAAGCCTCTTCTTATTGAAGTGACAACTCTTAACATGACCTTTATATAGCACTCTGCTATTACAGCAAGCAGGAAAAGTAAATTAGAGCTTTATTAGTCACGATCATGGGTACAGTAGGAGTCTAACCTAAAGGTCTACTGCTAGAACCTGCCAGCCACTCAGCAGAAGAAAGATGTGACAGTCTGCTTTTGTAAAGATTTCAGCCTAGGAAATCCTTTGAGGCAGTTCTGTTCTATAAGGTGAGTTGGAGTTGTGACTACAAGGCATACAACAAGATAATGTATACTGTGTGCATTATAACTGTATAACTTTCCATATTGTAAAGGTTCACATTTGGAGGTCCACAATACGTGTCTGAAATTATTTCCTGTAGCTATTTGAAAATAAGTATTCATGCGTTTCATATACACTAAATTTTCACAATTATAATAGTTTCTAGGGACACAGAGAGTGGTTAAAGCACTCATCTGTCGACAGAAAAGTCAGTGATTCAAACCCATCAGCCAATCCATGAGAGAAAGATGTGGCATTCTTCTACAGTAAAAGTTTAAAATCTTGGAAATCTGATGTTGTTATTGTTAGGTGCTATCAACTTGTCTAGGACTGATAGCAACCCTGTGTACACCAGAACAAAATACTGCCCAGTCCTTCACCATGCTCACAATTGTTGTTAAACTTGAGCCCATTGCTGTTTGGGGATCTTCCTCTTTTTCGTCGACCCTCCACTTTACCAAGCATAATGTTCCTCTCCAGGGAATGGTCCCTTCTGATATGTCCAAAGTATGATGGACAAAGTCTCGCCATTCTGGCTATACTTCTTCCAACACGGATTTGTTGGTTCTTCTGGCAGTCTATGGTACTTTCAGTATTCTTCTCTAAAACCATAAATCAAATGCATCAATTTTTCTAGTCTTCATTATTCATTGTCCAACTTTCGCATGTATATTGAAATACCATGGCTTGAGTCAGGCATCCATTAGTCATCAAACTGGTATCTTTGCTCTTGAACATTTTAAAGAGGTCCTGTGCAGCAGATTGACCAAATGCAATACATTGTTTGATTTCTTGACTGCTGCTTCCTTGGGTGTTGTTTGTAGATACAAACAAAATCAAGTCTTTGACAGCATCAATATTTTCTCCCATTTATCAAGATGTTATTTATTGGTCCAGTTGTGAGGATTTTTGTTTTCTTTACGTTGAGGTACAGTGCATACTGAAGGTTGGGATCTTTGATCCTCATCAGTATTTTAAGTCCTCTTGGCTCTCAGCAAGCAAGGTTGAACCATCTGCATATTGCAGACTTTTAGTGTGTTTTCAATCCTGATGCCATGCTCATCTTCATATAGTCTAGCTTATTGAATTATTTGATCAGCATACAGATTGAGTAAGTAAGGTGAAAGAATATAGCCCTGGCATACACCTTTCCTGATTTGAAGTTATTCCATATCCCCTTACTCTGTTCAAATGATTGCCTCTTTGTCTATGTACAGGTTCCTCATGAGCACAATTAAGTATTCTGTAATACTCATGCTTTGCAATATTTTCACCCAGTCAAAAGCCTTTGCATAGTTAATCAAGCACAAGGAAACTTTTTTTTTTTTTTTTTTTTGGTATTCTCTGCTTCAGCTAAGATCCATCTGATGTCAGCAGTGATATTCATGGTTCCATTTCCTCTTCTGAATTTAGCTTGAGTGTCTGAGTTCTCAGTCAATGTACTGTTGCAGTCATTTTTGAATTATTGTCAGCAAAATTTTACTTGTGTGTGATTTTAATGATATTGTTCAGTGATTTCTGCATTCAATTGGGTCACTTTTCTTTGGAAAGGGCACAAATATGAATCACTTACAGTCGATTGGCCAGGTAGCTCTTTTACAAATTTCTTAGTACAGATGTGTCAGTGCCTCCAGTGAAATTGAAAATTTTCTATTTGTATTCTCTCAGTTTCTAGATCCTTGTTTTTGCCAATATCTTCAGTGCACATTGGACTTCTTCCTTCAGTACTATCTGCTGTTGATCATATGCTGCCTCTTGAAATGGTTGAACATTGGTAATTTCTCTTTGGTACAGTGACTCTGCATACGTTTCATCTTCTTTTGATGTTTTCTGTATCATTCAATATTTTTCTCATGAAATCCTTCAATATTGAAAGTAAAGACTTGAATTTTTTTTTTTCAGTTCTTTAAACTTGAGAAATGCAAAGCATTTTCTTAACTTTTGTTTATCTAATTCCGTATCTGCGCACATTTCATTATAATATTTGACTTTGTCTTCTCCAGCTGCCCTTTGAAATTTTCTGTTCAGCTCTCATACTTTCTTATTTCTTCCATTTTCTTTAACATCTCCATGCTGGAAGGCAAGTTTCAGAGTCTCTTCTGACATCCATTTTGGTCTTTTCTTTCTCTCCTGTGTCTTTAATGACCTTTGCTTCTTCCTGTATGATGTCATCCCACAACTCTTCTGGTCTTCATTCATTAATGTTTATTCTGTCTTGCATGATCAGTGAGTCAGAATTTATTCAGTGACAATGGGTTGGGTTTGGTTGATTTAATACACTTGTTTCTACTTTAAGAAAACTATAATTTCCCATGTGAAGTCTCTTGTTGATAGGTGCCATCTAGTAGTTGCAATTCATAGTGACCCTATGTGTAGCAAAACAAAACAATGCCTAGTCCTGTGCCATTTTCAGTCATTGCCACAATAGAGCTCATTGTGCCAGCCACTAGGTCAATCCATGTCATTAAGGGTCCTCTACTTTTTCACTGATTCTCTACTTAACCAAATATAGTGTCTTTTTCCAGGGACTGGTCCAAAGTACATAATCTCAGCATCCTTGCTTCTACCAAGCATTCTGGCTACACTTCTTAAAACACAGATTTGTACCTTCTTCTGGCAGTCCTTGTTTGAACCACAAGGTAAGTGGTTTAAACCCACCAGCTACTCGAAAGAAACCCTATACAGGATCTCAATGAGTCAGAACCGACTCAACAGCACTTAACAACAGCAATAACAAATCTAGCTGTCCTTGGTATACTCACTATTCCTTGCCAACACCATAATTCAGAGACTTCAATTCTTCATTGGCCAGCTTTCATATGCCAGGAAGTGATTGAAAATACCATGGCTTGGATCAGGCACACCACAGTCCTCAAAGTGACATGTTTACTTTTTTTCCCTTTTTTTCTTTTATCAAGAAAACCTTTATTTAACTTTTTACACCATGGATTTCATACAATGTTTGTCATTTAGTAATTGACTAATTTCACTCAGCATAATGTCCTCCAGGTCCAACCTTGTTGTGAGGTGTTAACAGATTGTTATCATATTCTTCAGTGTATTGTAGTATTTCATTTTGAGTATATTCAGAGTTTGTTTAACCAGTCTACTGTTGATGGACATTTAGGCTGTCTTCATCTTTTGGTATGTCTTTTGTAGACAGCATATTGAAGGATCCTGTTTTCTTATTCATTTTGTTCTCTGTGTCTGTCGATGGTACATTTATTCCATTTACATTCAGTGTAATTATCAATAGATATGAATTGATGGCTGTCATTTTTCTGTGTGTTGTTTTTATGGTACTGCTGAATTCTTTGTTCACATAGTTTTCTATGCTGAGTTCACCTTGTTTGTGGGATTTCTTCTCATATCCATTTCTGTTGTGTTAATGTTTATGAAATCTTTCTGATTTTCCTCTTTTGAAAATTTTTTTATGTGCAGGTGTCATAATTTTCTTGGAGGTTACCCTTTTGTTTTGTTGTGTGCCGTGGAGTCGGTTCCAACTCATAGCGACCCTGCACAGGGTTTCTGAGGCTGTTAATCTTTACGGGAGCAGAACGCCTCATCTTTCTCCCGCAGAGCAGCTACCCTATAATTGGTTAACTTATCCCCTGCTTAAAACAGTCTGTTTTATGTAGAATTACTTGACTTTCATGTCATTTGGAAGTTCTATGTCTACCTTATTCCCTCTTTGTTTTGTAGTTGACTTCATTATACACTGCTTTCTCTGGTTCCCTATTTTCAGTCTTGTAGGTTTGTTTTACTTTAAATACTTCTGTATCTGGGTTGGGAGTCCTGGTGTGGTAGTGAGGAACTAAAAGTTCAAATTCACCAGCCACTCTTTGGACACCCTGTACAGGGTTGCTATGAGTCAGAATCGATTCATTGGCATTCATAGCATATCTGGATTGAGTTTAGGGCGGTGATGTCATGTATGGTCATCTCAAATTGTTGTCTGCTGTTGTTGATTCTCAATCCAAAGTACACCCCTTAGCATTTTTATAAAGGTAATCTTGTCATTAAAATTCCTTTCATTTCTATTTGTCAGGAAATGTCCTAATTTTGCCTTCATATTTGAGGGACAGATTTGCTGGGTATATGATTCTTTGTTAGCATTTTGTTTTTATATTTCAGAGTTTTGTATATGGCATCTCATTGGCTTCTTTTTTTTTTCTTTTCTTTTCTTTTCTTTTTTCATTGGCTTTTTGCCTGCATGATTTCTGCTAAGAAATTGGAGCTTAGTCTTAGTGGTTCTCATTTGTAAGTACATTTTCCTTTTTTCCCAGGCTTTTTTCCTTTTGTTGATTTTGAAAAGTTTGATTATGATATGTCTCGGTGAATTTCTTTGGGGATCTACTCTGTTGGGGCTTCATTTAGCTCTGGTATGCTTATCCTAATTATCATTACTTCTATTATGTACAACTGGAATAGGTATAAGAGCAAATTTTTGTGATTGTCAAATGTACTTAGTGCGTATGTTATGTATCTAATACAATAAACTTTTGCTAATATCTTCTGTGGACTCTTGGTATGGCACTGCAGAATCAGCATGGGACTGTGAGCCACAAGGCTGGCTATTCAAACCCAACAGCTGCTTCTCAAAAACCTTAAACAGGGTCACTCTGAGTGTGAGCCAACTTAATTGCACTTAATAACGGCAACAACATTTATCATCTTTTGGAATTTCAGTTTCTTTATATGATAAACATTAGACTGTGAACCAGAAGGTCCATTGTTCAAGCCCAGGGTTGGTATGAGTCAGAACCAACTTAACAACAACAACAACAAATATCTTCTTTGGGAATCATAGTGTCTTCATATGAAAAACACTGGACTGCAAACAACAATGTCCACAGTTTGAGCCCAGCAACTGCTCTACGGGAGAATGATGAGGCTTTCTACTCCAGCAAAGATTTAAAGCCTCAGAAACCTTGTACAGGGTCGATATGAGTCAGAACCAACTTGATGGCACTTAGCAACAGCAATAACAATATATTCTTCTGGTCCTGGTGTGGCACTGTTGGTTAAGCACTGGACTACTCACTCCAAGGTGGGTTGTTCATACCCATCAACCACTCCTCAGAAACCCTATACAGGGTCCCTATGCATCATAACCAATTCAGTGGGACTTAACAACAGCAACATCTTCTGGAATGAATTAGAGTCCATGAGTTGATATCATTATTAATAAGTTCCTTTAGCCTAAGGTTTTAATCATCTGATTATTTTGTTTTAGCTTAATGCATCTATAATTTGCTTTATGAACTATAAAATGCTATTTGTAGGCATTAGCATTTTACTGATATGACTATCATCATTTCTAAAACTAATTACCTATTATGTTTCTCACCAGTGCAAGTAGTGCCTCCTTGGTGAAGCCTCCTGAAATTCCCCCAAGCAGTATGTACTTCTGGTGACTGTGTTCCTATAGTCCATGCATATGATTCCAGCAGAGCCAGTACCACAGGGTATTTGTCTATGTCCACTTCTGCCTTCTCTAAGGACAGACAGTTCCTTAAAGGAGCATGCCTCATTTGTGCTTGTTTCTTTAGTACCTAATTAGGTGCCCACCATATAAGAGATGTCTGAAGATGTTGAGTGAGCCCATGGATATGATATAAAAGATACCTTAAAGATCATTTACTTTGATTGTATCATTTTATAGCCCAGGATACGAAGCCCAAATAAATTAATCTTTTGCTTTATTTTTTTTTAAGTTATTGGAATTTAATTCACTTAAAATACTTTATTACTAAACTGCTTTGGATTCAGCAAAAATACACCTTTTCAGTTATGTTTTAGAAATGAAACATGGAAACTATATAGAAAAATTATCACATTAATACTACCGCTGTTCTAATCTGGGGAAAGTTCCTCTCTGGAGCACATAAGGGAACAGAAACCAGGCAAGAAGACAGTACACAAACCAAGAGTTTCTAGACTAGATAGAATATAACTGACTACTCTTAGAGATTTTCGTTTTAGTGACTATGACTGTAAATCATTTAAAATAATTCTTTTTTGTATTTTTAACTCTGCTAACATGGATTTCTGAGAGGAATAAACTGCTAAACTCTGCTGGTCATCTGTATTGTGTTTTGCAGTTCAGTGTGACATAGCAGTTATCAAACACACCAAGCAACTTCTTGCTTATAAATTTCAAATGATTCACCACCTTGATTGAAATTGAATTGTACCACTTAAAAATAAATTATTTTCAGATTCAATGCTTGACCACTATATGAGCAAAATTAAGGTTTCTTGTCTGACATAAACCCATAAGTACAAACCAATCACAGTACAAAATTTAAATTCTTATAAAAATTAGAATAGCTCAGGAGATAGGAATATATTAACCACGCATTTGTTAGGTAGCCCTTAAACTTTAGCATAGATTGAAACACAAAGTTTTTATGCAAAAGAAATACTCAGAAATCCGGCATACCAGTTTCAGCTACTTAACCATTTTTGGAAAGGAGTACTTACTTACATCTTTTTTTGTGTGAATTGAGTAAAAGTTTACAGGGTAGATCATCAGTTTTACATTCAACAAATCATACAACTTGTTCATTACAATGATTGTAATCCCTTCCATGTACCATCAGATAAAAGTATTACTCTCAATTCATTTTAGATATATTCTTTTGAAACACGCAGGAATATATAATAATTGACACCACCAAAGTGCACGTTCTACAAGCCTGCCTCCTAGCCGCCAGCTCTTAGTCCCTCTCTTCCCACAAATCTAGAGTACTCAACTCCTCCCTCTCTCCATGTCCCCATCTCTGCTTCCATCTCTGGTGTCTCTGCTTCTCTAGATAGGGTTCCGCGTTCTGCTTATGCTCTTCTCCCTTGATAGTCCTAGGCTCCTTTTTTTCTGGACTGTATGATTAACTACTCCCCCATTTTTATTACAAAACTTCTATCTTTACAATTGTGACAGTCGCAATTAGTCATGATAACAATTACTCACTACTGAATCATACGAATCTTATCCCCTTCTCTTTTAATCAGACCCATCTAGACAAGATGAAAACTATTCAATGGGGACTCTATCTTCCCTGATACACTCTAAACTAAACTCCCTCTTGAAACCTTGTAAGCCAGTAACTTCATGCCTTTATTGCCCCCTCATTTTAAATAGTCAGTATCTAAGTTGCCCGTCCCTATCTACCCTGTGTACAGAGGGGGATAGATAGCCTGATACTTGATGTGAAGACTCCTTCCCTCTCTATTGGTATTTACAGTTACTACCTCCATAAGTCTAAGTCAAGTTCATCAAATTGTAGCAATTTACCTTCGTTTCCTTTATTTAAAAAAAAAAATTATTATTATATTTTTAAGCTTCCTCTAATTGAGTTCTAAGCAGCTCTAGTAGCATAGTGGTTACGAATCAGGCTGCGAATGGCAAAGTCAGCAGTTTGAAACTACCAGCTGCTCCATGGGAGATGATAAGGCTTTCTGCTCCCGTAAAGATTTACAGCCTCGGAAACCCTGTTCAGGGTCGCTATGGGTCGGAACCAACTTGACGACACTTAACAGTTGAGTTCTGATTATCAAGCCATCGAGCCTAGGTCAAATGGGTACTGTCTGCAAGTTTGGATTTTCTTGTGCATCTCCCCTCATTTCATATCAGCTGAATGCTTCACTCTCAGCTCTAGCCCTCTGTGGCTATGTCCTTATCCATGAGCTCAGGTGTCGCCAGGTCTCACCACACTTTGGACCAACCAGGTCTTCCTCTTCTCTCTCTCATCTCCAGGCCAACGGGAGTCTATAAAACGTGATTGAACTCAGCCCATTTCTTCATTCCTGCCTTACGCCCTCTTCCACTCACCAGTAGACCAACGTGGTCGTCAGCAAGCTTACATGCCTACTCATGTGTTCCCTTTGAGTTTCAGTCTTAGAGGGGAGTTTGTCCTGAGAGAACTTGATTGTTTGTCTTGATGGCCTCCCAGAGAACAACTTGCTTATTCTTGTAGTAGCCAGTCATGCTGACATTTTTGTTTTGGGTTTTTCTTTGAAGATGTATCCTCTGTAGCTCTAGCTGTTCCAGGCTGGTCTGCTTGTCCTTTCTAGTGGGAATGTCCCACCTCAGAAGGTTCTGGACGGGTCTCAAGATTCCACCTAAGGTCTTATAGACTGCAAAGGCTCCACAAGAGGCCTATTTCACTGGGCAAGTTTTAGAACCCTTTTTAGGTATTCCAATCAGTTATACACTAAAGGTGGGTTTACAAACTTTCTGTAATCATGTTTCCCAACATTTCTTTCTATCCCACTCAAATGTCTATTTTATAATAGTAGGCAAGGGAAACCAATAATCATAAGACAGTCAGGCATTTTAGTATTATATTCCCTCTTGAAACTGTGTCCTGATCCTGTATCACCTGTTGCTCCAAGGCTGAGCATGCATCACTATTTGCCTGTGTGCCCCACTTAGACCATGCAAACCTGTCTCTCTGTTACCCTGTCTGCCTTATTTTTCCACCCCTCCCCCGTCTTGTGTATTGCCCTCCCCAACACCCGAACTATGATGTGTCTGCCCCTTGCCCTGTGCTCTACCATCGCCTCCCTCCCCCTAACCCCTAACCCCACTGGTAACCAACAAAGTTTTTTTTTTTTTTTTCCCCCATTTTAGTATTGATATCTTTTCTTAAGCTATACAATAATGGTCTCATGCAATATTTGTTCTTTTGTGACTAATTTCACTCAGCATAATGTCCTCAAGGTTCATCCATGTTATGTGGTAGCTTGCAGCTTCCTTGTTATTCTTCATGGTAGCATAATATTCCATCATGTGTATGTACCAAAGTTTGTATCCATTCTTCCATTGATGGGCACTTAGGTTGTCTCTTTTTGCTATTGTAAATAGTGCTTCTGTGAACATTGGTGTGCATATATCTAGTCATGTTACGGCTTATATTTCTTGTGGATAAATACCAAGTAGAGGAATTGTTGGACCATATGGTATCACAAGGAACACAGCCTTCGGTATGGATTGTATCTTAATGTCAAGAAAACAAAAATCCTCACCACTGGACCAATAAACAACATTCTTATCAATGGAGAAAAGACTGAAGTTGTCAAGGACTTCATTCTTCTTGGATCAACTATCAACTTTCACGGAAGCAGCAGTCAAGACAACGTATTGCATTAGGCAAATCTGCTGCACAGGAACTTTTTAAAGTGTTGAAGAGCACAGATGTCACCTTGAGGACTAAGGTGCGCCTGACCCAAGCCATGGTATTTTCAGTATCCTCATATGGATGGGAAAGCTGGACGGTGAATAAGGACGATCGTAGAAGAATTGATGCCTTTGAGTTGTGGTGTTGGAGGAGAATACTAAAAGTGCCATGGACTGCCAAAAGAACCAGTAGATCTGTTTTGGAAGAAGTGCAGCCAGAGTGCTCCTTGGAGGCCAGGATGGCTAAGCTTTGTCTCTCATTCTTTGGACATATTATCAGGAGGGAACAGTCACTGGAGAAGGATGTCATGCTGGATAAGATGGAGGGTCAGAGAAAAAGAGGAAGACCCCAACGAGATGGATCGGCCAGGTGGCATCATTGATGGCATCAAGTGTGGCAGCGGTAGTGAGGTTGGCCCAGGATTGGACATTGTTTCGTTCTGCTGTGCATGGAGTCGCTATGAGTCGGTTCTGACTTGATGGCACCTGACAACAACACAGTGGTATTTCTATTTCCAAGTTTCTGAGGAAGCGCCACACTGTTTTCCATAGTGGTTGGAACATTTTGCATTCCCACCAGCAGTGTAGGAGGGTCCTAGTCTCTTCACATCCTTGCCAGCATTATTATCCTCCGCATTTTTGAGCTTTGCTGTTATTGCTGCTGTGAGATGAGATCTCATTATTGTTTTGATTTGCATCTCTCTAAGGAGCTCTGGTAGTGTAGTGGTTCCGAATCGGGCTGTGAACTTCAGGGTCAGCAGTTGGAAACTACCAGCTGTTCCGTGGGAGAAAGATGGGGCATTCTGCTCCCGTAAAGATTTACAGCCTCGGAAACCCTCTACAGGGTCAATATGAGTCAGAACTGACTCCATGGCACATAACAACAACAACAATGGCTAATGATCATGAACATTTCTTCATATGTTTGTTGGCTGCCTGGATCTCCTCCTTGGTGAAGTGTCTGTTCATGTCCTGTGCCCATTTTTTAAATGGATTACTTATCTTTTTCTTGTAAAGGTGATGTAGTGACCTATAGATTTTAGAAATTAGTTTTTTGTATGATATGTCATTGCAAAAGATTTTTTCCCATTTTGTGGGCTCTTTTTTTACTCTCTTGGTGAAATCCTTTGATGCACATAAGTTTCTAATTTTTAGAACATCCCATTCATTTATTTTGTCTTCTTTTGTTGTTTGCTTACTTACTTCTTAACACAATTAGTAAATTTCTTAGTAAATTTGAAAACAGGCCTAGTTGTACTTAGTAAGAAAGGGTTAAGATTTTGAAATGAAAGAGACTAATGAACACAGGTAACTTCAATCTTTATTATCTCATTTACCAAGTAACACAGAGGATCCTAGGTAGCATAATGGTTTAAAACATTCAACCCCTAACTGAAAGATATATAGTTCCAGCCCAGCAGCCACTTCACAGAGAAATAAATGGCATCTTATTTTTTATATATATAATAAAAAAGATTAAAGCCTTAGAAGCTCTATGAAGAAGTTCAATTCTAATTATAGTATCAATATGAGTCAGAATCAATTTGATAGCACTGTAAAACTACAATACAAATACCACAAGTGGGTGATTTTGTAAAACAATAATGTATTTTCTCTCAGCTCTAAAGAATAAAAGTCCAATGCAGGCTCTCAGATGTATCATTTCCGTCTATGAACTGCTCTCCTATTTTCTGCTTTCAGCCAATAATTCTTGGTATTTCTTTTGTTTTGCAGACAATCCTCACGTGTCTTCTGTTTTCCTCTGCTGTGTTTATCTGTTTTTGTGTTCATTCTCATCTTTTTTATACCTCAGAAATGATCTGCTATACAGCGGTACATACAGTAGTATTGCCTGACCTAACTTAAGATATTACATTAGAAAGTATTGTGAAAGGTCATTCGTTACATCACCATTGCAGTCGTTCTGGATATCCCATGATAGAATTTTGCAAGACCAGCAACATATTTGTTGGAAATACTTTTGTTCAACGGTGTAAACAGTGACTATACATGTGGACTTCATCAGAAAAAACTCAGGAATCAAACAACTATATATGTTTCAAGAAACATATTGCTCAGTATCATCAGTTAGATCAAGACCCTGGACCAATTTGCTTATATGTAAATTCAGGATGAAGCTGAAGAAAAAAAAGTATACAGTAGTCACAGTACCACCTTGAATATATCCCACCTGAGTTTAGAGACCATCTCAAATATAGATTTGATGCCTTGAATGCTAATGTCTGAACACCAGACAAGTGGTGGGGATGACATCAAAAAACCAATTGGAAGAAAGAAAAATATCAAAAAAAAAGGAAAGTAAGAAAAGACCAAAATGGATATCAGAAAAGACTGAAACTTGCAGTAGAATATAGACTAGCTAAAGCAAATGGAAGAAATGATGAAGTAAAGGAGCTAAATAAATGATTTCAAAGGGTATCTAGAGGAGACAGAGTAAAGTATTATAATGAAATATGCAAATACCAAGAGTTAGAAAAGCAAAAGGAAGCATTTCTCAGGATGAAGAACTCCAGTAACAAAATTGAATGATTCTGTGGACAAAAAACTGATGGCCAACAAACTGTGCTGCACTGGAGGCATTCACTTATCCTTGCCAACAAATTTGGAAGATAGCTACCCAACCAATCAGTTGAAAGAGGTCCATATTTGTGCCCATCCCAAAGTCAGGTGACCCAATGGAATGCAGAAATCATCTAACAATATCATTAACATCATATGCAAGTAAAATTTTGCCAAAATGGTACCAACAGAACTGCCAGAAATTCAAGACAGATTCAGAAGAGCACATAGAGCTATGGATATGATTGCTGCTGTCAGATGAATCTTGACTGAAAGCAGAGAATACCAGAAACATTTTTACTTTTACTTTATTGACTATGCAAAGGCATTTGCCTCTGTAGATCATGACAAACTATGTATAATATTACAAAGAATGGGAATTGCAGAACACTTAATTGTGCTCATGAGGAACGTGTACATAGAGCAAGAGTTCAAACAGAAGAAGAGGGAACTGAATGGTTTAAAATCAGGAAAGGTGTGTGCTAGGGTTGTATTCTTTTACCATACTATATGCTGAGCTAATCATCAAAGAAGTTGAATTATATGAAGAACATGGCATCAGGATTGGAGGAAGACTCATTCCACCTGAGATATTCAGATGACACAGTCTTGCTTGCTGGAAGTGAAATATACTGAAAATACTTACTGTTGAAGATCAAAGACTGCAGCCTTCAGTATGGATGGTACCTCAGTATAAAGAAACAGAAAAAAAACTTACAATGCGACCAATAAATAAAATGATAAATGGAAAAGAGATTGAAGTTGTCAAATACTTCATTTTGCTTGGATCCACAATCAGTGCTCCTGGAAGCAGCATTCAAGAAATCAAACGATGTATTGCATTAGTCAAATCTGCTGCAAAAGACCTCTTTAAAGTGTTCAAGAGCAAAGATGACAGTTAGAGAAATAAGGTGTGCCTGACCCGAGACAGGGTATTTTCAGTAACCTCGTATGCATGTTAAAGTTGAACAGTGAATAAGGAAGACCATAGAAGAATCATTTGAGTCCATGATAATTTCAATATTCTATCCGACACCATAATACAGATGTAGTGATTCTTCTCCTGTCTTCCTTATTCACTGTGTGCCAACCTTGTATTCTTTCACCATACTTAATCTGTATGCGGAACAAATAATAGAAGATGGATTATATGAAGAAAGATTGGAGGAAGGTTCATTAACAAAATGTAACATGCAGATGATACAACCTTGCTTGCTGGAAGTAGTGAGTATTAGAAATACTTTCAGATCAAGCTCAAAAGACTGCAGCCTTTGGATTGTACCTCAATGTAAAGAAAACAAACAAACAACAACAACAACAACAAAAACCTTTGTGACCCGACCAATAAATAACATCATGATGCATGGAGAAAAGATTGAAGTTATCAAGGACTTCATTTTGCCTGTATCCAAATCATTCTTCATGGATGCTCATTGTTGTTGTTATTAGGTGCCATTGAGTTGGTACCAATTTATAGTGATCCTGTGCACAACAGAAAAAAACACTGTCCGGTCCTGGGCCAACCTCACAATCATAGCTACATTTGAGCCCATTACTGCCGCCACTATGCCAATCCATCTCGCTGAGGGTCTTTCTCTTTTTCTCCAACCCTCCACTTTACCAAACATGATATTCTTCTCCAGTGACTGGTCCCTCTTGACACTATGGCTGAAGTATGTTCTGGAAGCAGTAGTCAAGAAATCAAAGGATGTGTTGCATTAAGTACATCTGCTGCAAAAGACCTCAGTTTAAGGACTAAGGTGTACCTGGTCCAAGCCACAGTATTTTCTTTTCTTTTCTTTTTAAGCTTTTATTATGAATTGAGTGATAGTTTACATTGGGAGAACATTGATTTCGCACTCAACCAATCTTATTTTGTTTCATTGCAATGATTGTAATCCCCTCTATGCATCATCAGTTAGAAGTATTTGCTTCTATTCCCTCTTTTTTGTTGTTGTTGTACACAAAAATACGCAGGAATATATAATCATTTAAACAACCAGAGGACACATTCTGAAAGTCTGCCTCCTGGTCGCCAGCACACAGCCTTTCTCTTTCCATGAGTCTAGAGTCCTCAGCTGCTCTCTCTCTTCATGCCATCATCTCTACTTCCATATCTGGCATCGCTACTTCTCAGGTTATGATCCTATGTTCCACTCATGCTCTTCTCTCTTGATAGTCCTAGGGTCCTCTGTTCCTAGAATGTAAGATTTACTACTCCCCTATTTATGTTACAAAACTTTTACTTTTACAACCACAATTAGTCATGATAACAATTACTCACTATTGAATCTTAAGAATCTATCCCCATCTCCTTTCACCAGACTCATCTAGACAAGGAAAAATATTCAGTGGAGATTCTACTTTGCCCCATATGCTCTAAAACTAAACTTCCTTTGAAAACGTGTAAGTTAACCATTTCATGCCTTTATATCCCCTCCCGACCATTTTAGGTAGCCACTGTCTAAGTTGTCCTGTGTACATAGGGAATAAGCGTGATCCTTGATGTGAAGACTCCTCCCCTCACATCAAGGATCACGCTTATATAGTAGCTCAAAATACCTCAGTTGGTATTTTGAGCTACTATATCCATAAGCATAGGAAGTCATGGTATTTTCAATTGCCTCACTTGAGCAATGAATAAGGAAGACTGTAGAAGAATTGATCCATTTGAATTATGGTGTTGGGGGAAAATATTGAAGGTACCATGGACTGCCAGAAAAACAAACAAATCTGTCTTAGAGTAAGCACAGCTGAATGCTCCATAGAGCTATACTTCATGTACTTTTAACATGCTTTCAGAGGTATCAATCTCTTGATAAGGACATAATTGGAAAAGTGGAGGATCAATGAAAAACTGGAAGACCCCCCAACAAAATGATTGATACAGTGGCGCCAGCAATGGACTCAAAACATAACAATTGTGGGGATGGTGCAAGACCAGTCAGTGTTTGGTTTTGTTGTGTATAGGGTCACTATGAAGTAGAACTGCCGCCATGCACCTAACAATAACAACACAAGTACATTCCCTTCCACCAAAATACTATCTAAGAACAGAACAAGTGAATATTTTAACAATTGCAGGATTGGCTGTATTCCAACTTACCACTAGTAATGAAATTTATTATTAGTCCCTTGTCATGTAATCCAACTGCAAAAGCTAATCTTAGTGTCTACTTTCTTGGTAGTTGTACTACCTTGGTGAGCAATTAGATGATCTGAGATGGAGCTTAGTGTGCAGGAAACTTTTTAGCAAATGCTCTTAAAGCAAGTAGCAGGGAAAGAATCACAGTTGGACTTGTAATATAGTGTCAGCAAAAGCCTTGCTGACCAGGCTCTGAGGATCAGACTCTAGCCACCTAGTAGACATAGCAAACTGTCCCTCATCTGATTATTCAGTAATGCTTGTTAGTAATCTCATACATG
>NW_006408722.1:2113888-2154761 GCF_000296735.1 Chrysochloris asiatica | reverse complement strand
CTGGGAAACTGAATAAGGACTGGCCCTACAAAGCTGCCCTGTGTTTAGAGGGGGTTTAATCTTTGTCACTGAATTGTCCCATTATTGGATACCAAATACCATAGTAAGAAACAAAACCTTTGACAAAGTAACTGTTTACTATTCCTAATTACTCACTGAGGAATATCTCCCAGCACTGTTTTTAGCACCTGAGGGAGTAAGTCCTTCATTCTTAAAGAGAGGTCTCAGTGACATATCTCAGTATCCATAATAATTTCATTGAGCACATTTGCTTTTATTGTGTGAATTATTCTTAGTAGTGTAGGAGGGTGAGAACATTATTGCTTTGTTTACTAAAAGTTCTAACAGTTATTTCATTATCATTTCATTCAGAGAGTTTTAATGATTGAATTATTAATAATTCTCTTTTATTTCTCCATATTATAAATAATTTGTTTTCCTGTAACCTCTTTACAGAATTTAGTAGTGAATATGAGGCTTTTTAAAATCTGTTTTATAAGGTACTTCCAATCCCTCTTCGAGTTTACTATTTTTCAGAGTCTCTTAGTGAATAACAAGTAAAGCCATGAGAATGGAAATCAATAGTTTGTTACAGTTCCTAAATTTTCTAAGTATGCATGAAATAATAGGATGCTCATAATTTATTATTTTTCATGCAAATAAAAAGACAGGTTGAGTTATTTTACCAGAAATGGGATTACAATGCTAGTATCCATTACTACTCACTCTAACTATGTTTTAACAGACTAGTTCTTCCAGTTCTTTGAAATTAACAGATGTAAGGCATTGAGTCTTTGCTCTCTTATAAGTAAGATGCCCCTCATTTATCATTTATTCTCAACTGGGTAGAGTTTTAAGAATTTGATGTTTCAATTTGGAAAAAAGCAGCTGTTACAGGATGTCCCTTTTTTAGTTTACTTTTTCCCCCCAAATAGCTCATAGCTTTTTTTTTTCTTTTTTCTTTTTTCTTTTTTCTGCTTCCTTAATAATTTTATTGTGAATTGAGTGCAGGTTTGCAAAGCAAATTGATTCTGTATTCATCTGTTCATAGGCATTTTGTTACATGTCATTGATTACAATCTCCTCAGTCTTACATAACTTGTTCCACTTCATCCATGGTTTTCCTGCTTCCAAACCATTCTCTCTCTCTTTTTAAAAAAAAAAAAAAAAGACTAGCTTTTTTTTTTCTTTTTATTATAAATTGGGTGAAGGTTTACAGAACAGATCAGTTGTCCAACAACTAATACACATTTTCTTTTCATTGACTACAGTCCCCACAAGGAAACATTGCTTATTCCACTCACTCCTTATGCCTTGGTTACAGTCCCCTCCATGCATCATCAGCCAACCAAAGGCTGTACCCTACAAGCCTGCACCCCTGTTCATCAGCACACAGCCCCTCTCCCTCTCTGGGTCTAAAGTCTCCAGCCGCTCCATCTCTCCACGTCATCGTCTCTGCCTCCATCTCTGGCATCACTGCTTCTCTGGGTAGGGTCCCGCTCTCCACTCTTCTCCCTTGATGGTCCCAGGGACCTCTGCTCCTAGACTGCAAAGTTAATCACTCCCCTCCTCGCTGCAAAACGTCTACCTTTACATTTCCAACCCTCACAGTCAGTCCTGATAACAATTATTCACTATTGTATCACAAGAGACCTATCAGCATTTCCTTTCATCAGCCCCTCCTAGACAGATTCAAACCATTATCTTTTGAACTTTGTTCTTGATTGAACTTTGTTCTTGGGAAAATGTTGCACTTATTATTTCAAATGGTTGATAACTCTAAGGAGCGCATGCCTCCCTATTATTAGTGTCTGTCTACATTTGACTGAAAATTGAGCCACAGGGAAGAGTTCTCAAATAGCTCAGAGTTTTCATTGACACTCTTCTGTTAGTGATTCTTAAAAACCCCTCTGTTATTCTCCATCTTTAATCACTTTCTTATACTAAGTATCTATATTTGCAGATAACATAAAATTATAACAGCTTTTAAGATTCTTAGTACAATAGTCACTGTTGCCAGTCATATGTATTTTTATTGAAATACTTTAAGAAAAGACCCTACTTTTTTTATTCAAGACTTTCCATTTAAAGATGCAATAGAGTAACTATCTTCATACTGTCCAAGCAAATTTACAAGAACCACAATATACGTATATTATGTGTCATTTAGTTGTTGAACAATCTTTTTTCTTTGTAACACATGCTATTTCCAAGCACATAGGAATCACTGGGATATAAAAAATCACTTAGACATAACTCCTGCTCTCAAGAGTCTTAAGAAAGAGGGTGTGAAGCCAGATTATCATGGGGCATTGTAAAAACCACAACAATAGAGCTATCATAGTGGAATAGCTGTGGAGGGAAAGCTGTGCCTCATGGACATTTGAGTATATTTTGAAGAATTCATTTATCAGAAGACTGTGAGATAGAAGGGCACTGCAGAGAGAAAGGATGGCATGTATGCAGGCAAATAGATATGAAACAAAATGAGAGTGCCTCAAAAATTGGTGGGAAAATTGGAATTAAAAGATAAGAGAAAATTTCCATGAACGGTTTGAAGCTCCCTTGCATGATAAAATCAGGTGACTACCATGTCTGTAGTACAAGCTGCTTGTGAGGGAGTGGTGGAAATGAGCCTGGAACCATAGGTAGGGAGGCCTTCACATGGCAAACTACAACACTTGCTTGGCATCCTGTAAGAGAAGGAATTAGATCAAATGTGGAAGTTTTAAAAAATCATATTAAGAGCAATGTGGAAGATACATGGAGACTTAGGAGAGAGTATCAGCAATAAGTTCATCATCACACATCTCTCAGGTAAATGTGGAAGCAAACACTTCATTGGGAGTATATATGTGACAGAGTAAAGAAATCATCTTCATATACGACTATAATTTTATAGGCCTAAGTGAAGTATCTTCACTGCAGTGAAAACTAATGCAGAAGCATTTGCTGTTTTGACATCAGGAATGGCTTTACTTACTCTGAGTCATGGTTTTTGAGTTTAGCTAATTAAAAATGTAAATAAATTACTTAGCTTTCTGGGGAGTCTGTGAAAATCTTTATTATTATAATTATTATTATTTAAACTCATGTGATCCCTTTATAAAGAACACATTAAAATAGTTTCCTAAACATATTTACATCTCAATGTCAAGAAAACAAAAATCCTCACCACTGGACCAATAAACAACATTCTTATCAATGGAGAAAAGATTGAAGTTGTCAAGGACTTCATTCTTCTTGGATGAACTATCAACACTCACGGAAGCAGCAGTCAAGAGATCAGATGACATATTGCATTGGGCAAATCTGCTGCACAGGAACTTTTTAAAGTGTTGAAGAGCAGAGATGTCAGCTTGAGGACTAGGGTGCGCCTGACCCAGGCCATTGTGTTTTCAATAGCCTCATATGGATGCGAAAGCTGGACAGTGAATAAGGAGGATAGTAGAAGAATTGATGCCTTTGAGTTGTGGTGTTGGAGGAGAATACTGAAAGTGCCATGGACTGCCAAAAGAACCAATAAATCTGTTCTGGAAGAAGTGCAGCCAGAGTGCTCCTTGGAGGCCAGGATGGCTAAGCTTCGTCTCTCCTACTTTGGACATATTGTCCGGAGGAAACAATCGCTGGAGAAGGATGTCATGCTGGGTAGGGTGGAGGGTCAGAGAAAAAGAGGAAGACCCCCAACGAGATGGATCAGCCAGGTGGCATCATTGATGGACTCAAGTGTGGCAGCGGTAGTGAGGTTGGCTCAGGATCGAACATTGTTTCGTTCTGCTGTGCATGGGGTTGCTATGAGTCGGTTCCGACTCAATGGCACCTGACAACAACAACAACAACAAACATATTTAATATGTGAAGAAAAAATATTTTCTGTAATACTGTGATGGTCTTCACATCATCTTCAATAATTTCAATTTTTAGAACATAAAATTTTAATGTCATTTTAATGCTCATTTGAGACAACCCATTATTTAAAGACTTCACATATGTGTAGTTCACACTGTAGGATAAGCACTCAGAATGCAAGGTCAGTTTGAACCACAGGTCAACAGTTCAAATTCACCAGCGCTCCTCAGCAATGAATTGGAATTGACTCAACAGCACTTTAACATCATGTTTGCTAAATAAAGTTGACATTTTTCAGTCATTATAATCAATGCCTCTACTAGAAAAGATTTGTAGTTCAGTGGGCCTTTTCCTTAATAAGCCAAACCCACTACTATTGAGTCGATTCAGATAGATAGCAACCCTATACAGGGTTTCTGAGATTGTAAATCATTCTGGGAGCAAACAGCCCTATCCTTCTTCCATGGACTGGCTGATAGGTTTGAACTGCACACTGTGCAGTTATCAGCCTGGTGATAAACCCTCTTTGTTTAATCTGTTACCTGTTGTTTCTCCAAAAACTTTATTAAAATTCTTAGGTTTTCCAATAAAACTTGCTTTCATTGTAATTTATCATGAAGACAATTAAATTATTCAGATTTTGAAATATAATATTTTACTCCTTTACCAGGAATGTTTTGGATACTGTAATGCAGTAATTTAAAATAATGCTCTAATCTCACTTTGATATATAGACAAGTGTTTGCTTTAGGGTAAGAAAGCAAAATTTGGCTATAATCAGAATATCTCTTTAAAACATAGAGTCTACTTTCAAATTGTATATTATAAAAAAGTAGAATGCATAATTGTTCTTGATAATAAGTAATGTTTGAAGGACTAATTCCAAAAGTGTACTTTAAATAAACTTTCCTAAGCAGTATTAATATAAAATCATCTGCAGTCTCTTTGATGAATCAAGTCTGTTAACTATAATTTGAAATAGATTAAGTAGAATTTTGTTAATAATTACTTAACATATTACATTTCTTTTTAAAAATGAATGTACACATCCGAATGATTACAAATTATAAATGTCTGTTCTTTTCCTTTTAGATTTATTTCTAACTACACTGTCTGACTCTGGTATCTTCCACTTTGAGATATGGGAAAATTTGGTAAGAAATCTTTTCTTTGAAGCATTTTTAAAAGATGACTTTCAGTAAATGCACACAAGTTTAGAAAACATAAAATCAAAGTAATCACTTGGTCTGTTGATTTCAACAATAAGTAGAACAACTTTAAGAGCCTTTGGTTTCATTGCTGCATTCAAACTGCTGAATATTGCTGAAGGAAATGATTCATTTAGCATCAATTCCTCTGCAGGTTTTTAGGCATGACTGCCAATTAAACCAATCAGTCTGCCCTAATGCATATGTTAACAGGACCCCTGCTAGGCTGTCCGCTGTTCAGCAAGGTTACTGTCATTTAAAGTGTCAGCATGATGGTTTATGAAGAAAAAGCATTTTAAAAGAGTAATTTTTCTTCTTTGCCTTCAGGTTATATAAAGAAATAAGTGTAATAGACACTCAACTTACTGCCAACTTGACCACGACTAAGGAGTCTTTCCCAATATCTATATATTTTTTTAAACTAGTAGTAGAAGACTCCCAAATTGTTACTGTATTTCCTTTTCTGTTCTTTTTAGCTTGATATAAATTATATGAGAGATTGATTAATGAAATTAATTGAATTTTAGGCTGCATAGTGGGCAAGATCTGAGAGCAGACAAACTTGGCTGACTCAGTGAAATGATACAATATTCAAGTATTAAAATTCACCTTCGTCATTTGCAAAATGAGTATAATAATCTATCCATTGTCCAGTGTTTGTGAAGGTTAAAAGAAAGAATATAGTAAAGTGTCAGGTACACAGCTGACAGTTATCAAATGTTAAATGATCTCTTCTTTATTTACCATCAGTTAACTCTTTATTGCTTTTATTCAAATCAAGCCATAACCTTTTATAGATATTTATTAAAATACTGATGAAGATCAAATCACATAATCATTACTAGGTACTTTTGTACAAAGTAATTGGATCTTTTTTATAATGGGGTAAGGAAAGAAATTGATAGCTCAACAATGCACTAAACAATTTATTTTTGTTTAATATATGGCTTTCTAAAAAATTATATAGATGTCTCCCACTTCTAGGATATGTTCATTTGTTTGCAGATGAATTTTTATTCCCATCCTGAGGAATTATAAAATTTGATATATACCTGATCAGCTAGTGTCCATCATGGATTAAAAGCCTTATTACAAATAAGCAGACTATGTAAATAAAATTATGAAACCTTAAGTTTATAATACGCCTAGGTATGGAGTCCTGGTGTGGCACTGTAGGGTAAGCACTAGACCTCAAGGTATGTTTGAACCACCACATGGTGGTTCAAACCCACCAGCCACTTCTCAGAAACCTATACAAGAGCTCTATGAGTCAGAACCAACTCAACAGTACTTAATAGCAACAACAATGTTTACTAAATCTTTTTTATTTTGATGTGCAGGTGTATTATTTTTCTCTGAGGTTACCCTCATTATACCTTGTTATCTCTAGTCAGGCTTGTAGGTTGGTTTTACTTTAAATCCTCCTATATCTACATTGAGTTCTGAGTGGTGTTGTCAAGTATGTTAATTTCAGGTTGTTGTCTGCTGTTGTTGATTCTCAATCCACAGAACACCCTTTAGCATTTTTTGTAAAGTTGGTCTGGTCATTACAAATTCCTTTAATTTATGATTATCAGGAAATGTCCTAATTTCACTTTCATATTTGACAGACAGTTTTTTTTGGTATATAATTCTTAGTTGGCAATCTTTGTTTTACAGAGCTTTATATAATGTCATTCCATTGCCTTCTTGCCTGTGTAGTTTCTGCTGAAAAATCAGAGTTTAGTCTTATTGGTACTCCTTTGTAGGTAACTTTTCATTTTTCCTGAGCTGTTTTCAGGATTCTTTCCATGTATTTGATTTTGGAAAGTTTGGTTATGATATCTTGGTGATTGTCTTTTGGGATCTGCCCTGGTTAAGGGTTCGTTTAGCTTCTTGTATGCTTATCTTCTCATCTTTCATAATGTTAGGGAAATTTTTTTCCAACTCTTCAACAATTTTCTCTATGCTTGTCTCTTTCTTTTCTGGATTTCTAACCCATAAGTTGCTTCTCTTCATGGCATATTAGTCTTTCTTCAAATTTTTAAATTCTTTTTTCTTATTGTTCTTCTAGCATGTTAGTATTGAGAGATTTATCTTCAAGTTCACTTATTCCATTGATTTACATATACTCCTTTGTGCTTTTGATGTCCATTTCTAACATCTTAGTATTAATTTTCTGGATTTCTAACTTCAGGTTTTATATTGTTTCAAAATTTGCATTTATTTTGTCTGTTATAGCTGTTATTGTGTTTTCCTTAATTCTCCTAAAGTTTTTATTGTGTTCTTGTTTTCTTGGCTCTCTCTGTCCATCCTTTGAAGGTACCTATTTATCATTCTATTGAATTTTTTTTTTTCAGTTAGTTCCATTACTTCTATTCCTCAGAATTGTTTTCTGACTCTGCATCTTGGTCATTTGTTTGAACCATTCTCACTTGTTTCTTTTTAGGAACTAAAATCGTTTTTTGTCTGTGGGGCCTTGTGGAGTTTTCTTATTCATAAAAACAAGTGGTAAAGTTATTGGGCCCAGAGAGAAGAAATCTCTGGGAGCTTTGGCAATTCAAGCAGCTCATGAGGTGCCTATGGAAAGGATGTGAGAGCAGAGTTCCTGGCCCTAGATGGAGTTCATATCCGCCTCAGTGCTAGCTATGTTCAGGACACTTATTCCAGAAGTAGTTCATGGGGGCCCTTGATGGTGCTGGTTTTCGTGTCTGTTAGCACCACAGGGAAGTGGGAGGGGCGGGCAGCATGACTATTTAAATACTGGTCTGATGGCTCAGCAGATTTTGAAGCCATCTCCACCTGAATCCAGGCACCAAAACGGCACACCAAAGCAATGCATCTGGTCCCACTTCACACTGGCATGGCTCCCAGCCACGTGGCTCAGAACTTTCTAGAACAGGAGCTACACTAGGGGTGAATGA
This sequence comes from Chrysochloris asiatica, assembly GCF_000296735.1. NCBI lineage: Eukaryota > Metazoa > Chordata > Mammalia > Afrosoricida > Chrysochloridae > Chrysochloris > Chrysochloris asiatica. Next base: position 2,146,801 of record NW_006408722.1, on the reverse strand, counting down.
GGGTTGGAGCTGGCCACACTTCTGATCAGCAGGGTAGTGTGGAGGAAAAAGAGATTACACCTTCTCAGTCCCCCTATGCAGATCTGCTCTGCCAGGCCTCCCTCCACTGCTGAAGCTGCTCACAAGATGGTGGAGCTGTGTGTGGCCAGCCATTCACCAGTCAGTCTCCCTCTCTTGCTTTCCCTGTTCAGCCTTTCCTCCCAGCAAGCACTCCATCCATGTCTCTAACCATTCTTCTGAGGTGCAGTGTGTCAGAATTCTCATCTGTCTCTGCTTCATTTTGTCTTTCACATCTTTGTTGTAGAGAGTCTGTATTGTCTGTCTGCCTATTCCACCATCTTGCTGGAAATCTCACCCTTTTAAACATTATTAATATGGTGATCTTAACATTAAATATTAAAACATGCATGTCAAAATGTAGTCATCCAAGAACAGATACTTGCTACCACATAGCACTTTTGTTTGGAATTCAAGTAGAAAATGACAAAATGTCTTTCCTGTCGATATGGCAGGTAGGTGCCTCAGTGGTTGAAGTAATTGTTGTAGCAGAATTGCAGAATTAGTCATATTGTTACGTCTGTTCCGACTACTAATAACGAATGTTAGTGAGTTCTAGGTACTGTGCTAAACATGTAATGAAAAAATTTTAAACACTTAAAATAATATTTTTTAAAATCTTATAAAAAAGCAAGTTGTTTCATTTGGATGTGAAACTGTTCGGTAATCTGATGCTTAAAGGAGAACTAACTTCATTCAGGGCCTCAGGCTAGCAAATAGAGACACTGGGAGTTGCAGTAGGAAATCTTTCTCTTAGACTTATACTCAATAATTCTAGAAACCAAGTAGATGAAAAAGTAAAGACATAGCTTCCATAAAATTCTTAGTGTGTTGGCCCTGCTTTGCATTGCAGGGAAACAATGAAGGCCTATAAGAATAGTGTGATAAAAGAGAGGGGCAAACAGTGGAATGGATGAGTCCCAAAAAGTATCCTATGGCTAAACACAGTATATCCCTTATAAGAGTACCTTATAGGTGACTTTACACATTCCATTTCATCCTCTCAAGTACCCTGTTAGCGGGCAGGAAGATTATCTCTTTCTGACGATGGAAGATCCATGACTCAGAGGCCCAAAGTAACACAACTCATCCTTGAAAACAGGACTGGACTCCTGTCATCTAACTCCAAAGCTAGTGCTATTTCAACTAGACTATTCAGCTGTCTTAGTATACTAGTAGTTCCAAATGAAAAAAGAGTATTGATTACATAGTCTTCTTTCCTACATTAAATAGCTACTTGGCAGCTTCATCTTTGAAAATAAATGTAATCCATTTTTTAAAGTGTTATGTAATGAGAGTAACATAATGATGCAGTTTGTTGAATTATGTTTATTAGATAGTATACGAAAAAGACTAATATGAATGGAAGTTAAGTTTCATAGATTTGTACTGCCAAGTAAAGAACAAGTAATGATGATGGGAAATTAAATTCATGTAAGTAAAGTACTATCCTTTCCCCTAATTCTATCATATACAAAATATACCCTACATGTTCCTAGCTCCCAACTCAGCTGCACTTAACAACAATAGCAGCAAATAGAAGAGCATATTGTTCTTATGTTGATGCGCACTGTAAATGTGGGTCTTACACATGACAGCCTGTCACCTGACACCAGTATCAATGTTTCTAGATGGAGGTTTATTGTGAGATCATATAGAGAAACATTTCTAGATAAGTTTATATTTCAAAATTCCTTGCCCGGCGTTCCTGACTTTCAGTGGGGTACTTCACTTAGTTCAATCAGTATAATGGATTGGTATTCAGGATTATTTATCTCATGATTTTGATATACTTTAAGAGAAAATTTTACTATTCATTCAGGAAACATTGTGTCCTCTCAGTTCCCAATGCTGTGACCTTTCTAAAATCCTAAAGCATTTGACACTTCAGTCATGTGCTTTTGCGTTTTAGGCAAATATATTTCATCCAGCAATTTGGAACTTAGATTTAATTTCTCTAGTGTAATGTCAGATGTTAGGCAAGTCCAGACAAAAACCCTAATGTTTATGAATAAAACCTCTATAGAAAAATCGTATGACTAGCACAGAAAGTGCTTTAGTGATGGTAGGAGAAACATGTTTTGCCAAGTGGATAATGGAGTATTTAAATGCTTGGAAAATTGCCTGTCAGAAGGCACATCATATTCACTTACTCATGGTCCCCAAGCATTTGGTATTTGTGCTTTGATTGTACCAATGCCTTTCTCTATAAAGGTCAAAAATTATTTCTCGAAAACTTGACTTACAGAGGAACCAAAAAGGGAAAAAATAACTTATAAGTATATCATTATGTAGGAATCAGCGTTAATATCTCAAACCATGAATAGAGTTAGGTATGAAAACAGAGTTATGTGTAAAATTGGGAGCTCAGAACTCTTGAGTGCATTGTTTGGGCTTATATTTTTGTGTGAAATAATCTAAAATAAGAAAAGAAAAGATAATAAATTAATGCATATTATTTTTGGAAGTCAAAATGTATATTGTTCTGTTTTAGAAAGATTAAGTGGGTTCACGTTTTCTGTGTAAGTTTGTTTCCTCTAGTTACTGGGTAGCAGCTGTTGTCATCCTTTGCTTCTCTTCTCATTGATACATAAAATTGACTTGAAAAGCAATTGAACCTCTAAGGATAAGTATAATTCTTACTGTATTTTGACACCGCTTCTTAATTGTCCCCAGCACAGCGCCTTTTTTCTTGAAATCCATAAAACACAGTGTTTATGCTACTTACTTGTGCCACTTAAATGTTGCCTTCAGAAATTATGCCTTCCTGGATTATATGTTGTTGTTAAGTGCTGCTGAGTCAGTTCTGACTCATAGCTACCCTGTATAGGGTTTCAAAGGAGCACCTGCTGGGTTTGAACTGCTGATCTTGTGGGTCACAATCCAGTGCTGATCTTATAGCCCTTCACTAGGAGTCTTGACATATACTGTCTCCCAAATGAATTCTTCCTCATTGAAATTAGAAACTATATTTCTTATTTGACATTCCCAAGCCTCCCATAGTACCTTAAAGTAGAAGACACTCAGTAGGTCTAAAAATATAATGGTGATTTTATAAAAAATTTCATACCAGAATTGACAGGAAGAAAGATCCAAATGCTCATCTTCATCACCTCAAAGCAGTTTGTTTATGATAAGAGTGGAATAGACGGTTAGAATAAATGTCTGCAGTACACCAAGGCTTTTCATTACTTATTTCCCTGCTTCATTTATTATACTTTGTTCTGTAATTGACAGATGAGTGGATTTTGATGGTCTAATCCAAATTTTTCTGTGTTTAACAGGATGGCAATTTCTCTGTCAGTAGTATTCTTGAAAAACCTTCAAATATGATGATGGTTGGACAGTCAGCATTTGCAGACTTTGGTAAGATAGTTTTCATTTTTCATATTCTCGCTATATGACCTGGACATATATCAGAAAATTGCTTCAGTATTTTCAGAACTGTAAGGGAGTTAAAAGGTACATGGCAAGTGGTCAGTTTTTAATGCAATAAAGTGTATTTTATGGCATGCAATGTAGGGAAGCTCAAATATTGAGCATTTTCTAGAGACTACAAAATAGTAATTATAGTAGTTCTTTATAGATCCACAATACGAAACATACTGATTTGCAAGTATTAATGTGACCTATTAAAACCTGAATATTTAAAATCATTTTTGTTTACATTTTAATTCCAAAGAAGACTAATATCTATTATGAATTACCTACAAAAAGACATACAGATTTCTGGTTTTTATAAGATTCTGCACAGTAAATCAAGTTCATTTTTGTTTGAAACATAAAAACATATGATTCTTGTATCATTTGTCAGGGTTACTATTAAAAGGGGTTTTATATTGGATGGGAAAGTGGTCTAGTCAGCCTGCTAAAAAGATGTCCAAAGTTAGCCCATCCTAAGATTCCTTCTTTAAGTCAACAAATGCCTCAATTTCTTCTTCACTACGGAGAGATGTCACCATATCCAGAAGCCTCCATTTCCTGATTAATACAATGGGGATGTTGATTACAGTGTGAGTGAAGCACAGTGTGAGGCTCAGAGTGATAGCACAAGGAATAATTGATAGTATGGGTATTTCCATTGGACTTTTATGGGTTTTTATTGTTATTGTTGTTGCTCTTAATCCACTAAATCAGCTCATTGTGTAGTATCATAAAGCTGTATCCTAAGGCAGCAAAAGGAGGTTTGATGCTTTTATTTGATGAACGTTCAGCATATACCACAATTTTCGTCTGTGTTTTAGTTTATTAAGTTGAATATCAATTTAGTTTTGAGTAAATTTTTTAAAAGCTTTATATTGTGAATTGAGTGAAGGTTTACAGAGCAGTTCATCAATTTTACATTCAAAATTGTATATACTTTGCTTCATTACAGTGATTGCAGTCCCCTCAATGTACCATCACTTACACAGTGAATAATTTAGCCCCCTCACCCTTCCCCCTCGTAACCGTCATAGAATGTTTTTTTTCAAGAAAACCTATTTGTCGTTTTGGGATTGACTCATTTTACTCAGTATAATGTGCTCCAGTTTCATCCACTGGTTCTTTTCCACATAATTTTCTCTGCTGAATACATTTTGAGTTTTCTTTTCATTTTCATTTCTGTTGGGTTAATGTTTATTAAATTTTTCTGACTTTTCCTCTTGTTTATCTTGATGTGAATGTAAATTAATTTCCTTTGAGGTTACCCTGTAATTCATTAATTTTTTTACCCATTTAAAATGGTCTGTTTTATCTACTTGACTTCCTTGCCCATTTGAAAGTTCTATGTCTACATTATTTCCTCTTTTTGCTCTGAAGTTGACTTCATTATAAAACGATATATCTGGTTCCCTAATTTAGTCTTATATGTTTGGAGCTTGTATGTAAGGAGCTCTGTTAGGGTAGTGGTTACGAGTCGGGCTGCCAACCTCAAGGTCAGCAGTTTGAAACTACCAGTGGTTCCATGGGAGAAAGATGAGGAGATCTGCTTCTGTAAAGATTTACAGCCTCGGAACAAACAAGACGGCGGATCGGGTGGCCGTATAGCAGAGAGCTCTGCCAATAACAACACAGAATACCCGACCAAGCAGACTCAGGGGATGGTCCCAGAACTCTGAATCACATATAAAGGAATACTGAGAAGGTTGGAAGGCTCACAGCTGGTGGAATTTGTGGCAGAAGCAAGAAATCTATTGCTTTCTAGTCCAGGACGATGCTCGGCTGCTCCAGGAGCTGCCATCTTGGGTGAGACCACGTGGGAAAAGGATCCGAGAGGCCACAGACGCCTGGCAGAACCGCTGAGATAAAGGTGTGGACATTCTTTTCTTTTGGTATCTGTTCACTGGTCTCTTGCTATCTGCACACCTCTACTCGGGTGACTATAGGGGTGCCTGAGCTAGTGGGCACTCCAGCCCCACCCTCGGAGGATTCTACTACGCATGCGCACAAATCTCCTTAAAATTTAAAGAGACAGTTTCCAATTAAAACCAAACGTTCACAGCCGGCCTGAACTGTTTCAACTAGAAAAAAGGACTGAACGGGGATTGTGAAGCGGGACAAGCAGACAAAAGAGGAAATAGGCTGAAAATTAAATCCTAAGTTACATCAAAACAACCAACAGTGGTATCTTGAAACTTCTCAGGAAGAAGAATGAAAAGGGAAGCCCATTTCCTGATCACATCTACCTGGAGGCATTCAGAAAGCATAAAAAAATACCAAAATACACACCCATCTAAGTATTAAGGCCACAGATAACTCCTGAAGATGCCCAAAAACCAGAAGCAGACGACCATATCTGCACATGTCCAGAAATGAGATAAAGTGACTGAGGTAAATGAGCTGGAAGTAGACCTACACTCCATACTAGAAGATGGGCAGGCTTTGGAAATGCCTGAGAAGGAATGCCTAAAAAGGATTATAAAAGGTATCAAAACACTATGCAATGCAGTTGAGAAAAATAAGGAAGAAGTCAGGAAAGTGCTACAGGAACAATCAAGTAAGATAGATAGAACATTAGAAACAATTCAAACCCTACAGAAAGAGGTCCAAAGGATCAATAATAGAATATCAGAAATGGACAATACATTGAAAGGGCAAAGGAATAGAATTGAAGAGATAGAAGCTAGAACTAGTGAGCTAGAAGATAAATCTCTCAACACTACTAAGATAGAAGAACAAATACAAAAAAGGATAAAAAAATCTGAAGAAGGCCTAAGATTCATGTTGGATAACATGAAGAGGAATAACATAAGCATCATTGGTATTCCAGAACAGGAACAATCACACAAGCCCACAGAGGAGAGAGTTGAAGAAATTCTGGAAGAAAAATTTTCCTAACATCATGAAAAGTGAAAAGATAAGCATTCAAGAAGCTCAGTGAACCCCAAGATGGATAGACCCTAAAAGACAATCACCAAGACATATAATAATCAAGTTCTCCAACATCAAAGATAAAGACAGCATCTTGAAAGCAGCTAGAGAAAACCGAAATATAACATACAAAGGCAAGCAAATCAGATTAAGCTCAGATTTCTCAACAGAAACCATGCAGGCAAGAAGGCAATGGGGAGAGATATATAAAACCCTGAAAGAGAAAAACTTCCACCCAAGAATCCTCTACCCAGCAAAGCTGTCAATCAAATATGATGGTGTAATCAAAACATTCCAGGATAGGCAGAAGCTAAGGGATTTTGCCAAAGTCAACCCTGCTATGTAAAACATCCTAAAGGAAGTTCTGTGGACTGAGAACCAGCAAGAACACATAACAACTATATGCTTTTGAACTCTGAGATCCCTGCACATTGAGCCTCCTAGACCCAGAAACACCAGAGGAGTGGCAGAGGAGCAGCAACAGCAGAACCAAGAGCCAGAGCATGAGATAGAGTAATGGACTTCCTAGCCCACAGAGCAAGTAAAGCTGAGTGACTTTGGGCAGGAAGCTTGCTTGTCAAGAGGAATGCCTCCATCACTTAAGCTGGAGAGCTAAGTTTGCTGACCCATGGTGACTTCAGGCTGAGGCTTATGGTGAAGTGGTATGTTCTGTGGCATTTATCAGCAGCTGACTAGAACAACTGTGCCTGAGCATTTCAGACCCCGAATTGTAACCTGTTGATTTTCCTAATAAACTCCATAACTGTGAGTATTTTCTTTGAGTTCTGTGTAGCCATTGCAATGGGTTATTGAGCCCAGTAGAGAAGCAGAGAGTGTTGTGGGTAGAGTGCTTGGTGCTTAATGTTTTTGCACATCGAATTTTTAATGATGGCATTAATGACGTAAACAAATGTGGTCTCAGTGTTGTAGCAGTACAGGTCCATGGAAAGCTTCATGGAAGAGGTAGGATTTTAGACAGGGCTTTGAAGCCATTGTAAAATTTGACCAAAAATATGTGGAAACATGAAAACATGGAATTGCATCTAGTGCTTCACTAAAAATCTCACTAAAAACAAAGGTTTTATCAGGTAAGCTTCAAGGGGAAAGCTGTCCTTCCTAACCAGACTTGGTGTATGCCACTACATTATAGGCTCTGAAGGAGTCAATCAGAAACTCAGTCCCCAAAACAGTGTCCACAAGTAGCACATTCATGTTATATGTTACAGAGAAACAGCTTACTGTTCAGAATAGACATTTGGGCATTACAAAAATATTAGTCACATTGTTTCTCTTTCTATTGGGTGCCCCAGGATGAGTCAGGATGTAGACTATGTAAAAGGGACTACCCACATGAACCTTGTGCTTAGGGCCAAATATGTCAGCCTGGTTTCTTAGAATGAGTCTGGGCTGACTTCTTTCTCCAAAGCATCTTGGCCCCAACACATCCTATAATAGCTAGCTACCTATCCTCAGGTCCATCCTGCTTTCCCTGAGTATGTCAACATTTACAGAAACTGCTTGGGTAAATGTGTGTATGATAACATTCCTGGCTATCACTTCCTGGTGAGGAGGGATTAAGGTTTGTCTTCTGAAACACAACAAGGATCTGTGCAGATTGTCATCCCTGTGTTGGCTACTGTGGGGAGTGATTGCTGGCATTGGAGAAGCAACACCCCCGATTTAAGCTGACCTTGCTCTGTTCTCTGTGTGAGTAATGTGTTCCTTCCATCCAGTGCCTATTCACCATGTCTCTTAAGCAACCATAGACCTTGACTTGATACTTGGCATAGTTAGTGACGAGTGAAATAACCAATTTGTCTTCTGTAAAAATGTACACAATATCTGCAAATGGAATATGGATGCATTTGATTAGTTAAAAGCTAAAAGAGATGAACAAATGTTGATTTTATTCTATGTAAATTTTGGGAAGCTTTGAACTGCTCTTTTTAATGCCTTTTTAAAAATAATTATTATAGTAGCATAAGAATCCTTTCACTGATCCCCCCTAAAATCTCAGTGCTCCACGTATTAATCACCCACCTTCATAGACTGCTGTTGTTGTTTTTAAGTGCTGTCGAGTCAGCTCCAACTCATAGTGACCCTGTATAGGGTTTCCGAGAAACAGCTGGTGATCTTGAACCTCTGACCTTGCAGTTCAAGCGGCTCTGCAATCTGGTGCATTAACCCACAGCACCACACCAGGACTCCAAACACTAATCTTTTTACTCTCGCAATAGTTTTGCATTTTTAAGACTATCATGTTATTGTCCAGTGCTGTCGAATCGGTTCCAACTCATAATAACCCTGTATGGGGTTTCCAAAGAGTGGCTGGTGGGTTTGAACCTTGTGATTAACAACCTTATGATTAACAGTCCAGTGCTTATCTTACAACCCCACACCAGGACTTCAGAATGTCGTGTAGTTGGAATCACATAGTATGTAACCATTTCAAATTGTCTTCTTTTACTTAACAATATGTATTTAATCTTCCTCCATGTGTTTTTTAGATTTATATCACTGAAAAAGCTGCAAAGGATGAAAGTCCACACAAACAGTGTGCACAGAAAAGAAACCAGTAACCTAGTCTGAAGTGGCCTTGTTGGTCATAATTCAATAATCTCTCTTACAAGCTAATTTTATATGTGCTTTGTGCTTCTTCAGATAAGATAGTGTGATTCTTTATATGTGTAGTTTTGGTGTGGACTTTTTCCAAGTGTAGTGTTTTGGGTTTTTTTCTTATTCTCTTTTTTCTCACACTTTCAAGCTAGAGCTGAGTATATTTCCAGGTAAGCTCAAAATATCAAATCCCAGAATTTCTCCATATAGGAAAGGTATGTCTTTTTTAAATTAGATAGCGCTGAAAAGAAAAAAAAGTCAATTAAAAAAACTTTTTTGATCAAAAAAATAATAACAACTGGAATCAGACTTAGAGGGGAAAAAATGTATTAATTTGGTGGTAGTAGATGTAGTGTAAATCAGTAAAAATATGTAAAACTGAAGGGAAATCAGAAATCATATAGAATGCCATATTTTCTATAGATTTAATTGTACTTTAAAATTTGTAATACATTATACATGTACCCAAATCTGAGGCTGTCTCTTGTACATCAGATCATTACAAGGGTTTCTTTATCATGGTCAAGTGAAGGAATAATACCTCGCCTGATATCGGGAATTGCCAGTTAGGTTTCTAAGATAATCCTACAATAAATAAAGACGCTAACAGAAATGGAAAACATTGTCATCCTTGAAAGTTAACAACATATTGGAAAATATTGCACAGCTTGTGGTGGTGATTATGTGCTGTGGAGTCAGTTTCCACTCATAGTGACCCACTGTACAGGGTTTCCAAGGCTGTAAATCTTTACAGGACCAGAAAACCTCATCTTTCTCCTGCGGAGCAGCTGATAGTTTTGAACTGCTGACCTTGAGGTTACCAGCCATTTCTAACCAGTAGGCTACATTGAGGCCAAATCGTATTCCAATCTTAATGATGACTGAGGCCAAATCTTAGCATTGAGTATTCCCAATGCTTAGCACACTAGTTAATGATGTTCATTAGAGTGGAAGAGGAAGAGAAACCACCCAATAAATTTATCTTATAAAGTCTTTCCGATGCTTGATAAAAATTCAGATGCTAATTACAAACTAACCATGGTAGAACAGAAATGCTCAGTTTGAAATAAGTCTAACAATTATGTTTTCCTTTGTTATACAATCAAGTATATTAGATAAAAATCTGACAAATTAAAAAATTGTTTGTTAATGTCTGATCTGAAAATAAGTCAGATGATCCATGTATGTAAATTTAAAATCTACATTTAACCCTAATACTAATTGCTAACTTTTATAGTTATTTTTGTTCTACTGTGCATAAGGTCGCTATGGGTCAGTACTGACTCAATGGCCCCTAACAACAACAACAACAACCTAGTTATTTAGTGCTGTTGTAACAGAAATATTAGAAGTAGGTGGCTTTAGCAACAAGAAATTCATTTCCTCCAAGTTTAGCAGGTTTTTGGTCTGAATTTAGGTCACAGAAGGGAAGTCACTCTCTCTATGTCCATTATGGAGAAGTCCTTGTTTCTTTACATCCTATATTTCTAGTTTTCCTGGCAGTCATGTGGCTTGTATGTTCCCCATCTCCGCTTTTTTGCTTCCTTGCTTAATTGCTCTTTCGTATCTCGAAAGAGATTGGTTTATGACATAGCTACAATAATGTTGCTTTGTTAACATAAGAAAACCTATTCCAAAATCAGAATATAGCCACAGATGTAGAATTTAGGATTTACAATGCATATTTTGGGTAACAATTCAATCCATAACAGTTACTAAGTGATAATATTCTCTCTTATAGAAGACTTTTAAAAATCAAATGCTGTCAAATAAACAAAGGAAGATTATATTATAAAAGAAAGGAAAATTATAGGTGTTCTTGCTTTCTTGCTTGCTTTTATGTTTAATAGGCTAATTACTAATTTTTTTATTAAAGGAGACACTGAATTCCAATAAAACATAAAATCAAGAAACACAAAAATGTTTAAGATTCCACATATTGATGTTCCTCACAACTGTACTAGCATATCACCTTCATCCCAGTTAGAAGTTATCAAGTACATACAAATGTACAATACTGTAATATCTGACATATGGACAAATTGGATGTAAGTGCTAGATTCATGGCACTTGAGACAGAATACTTATATTTTTTGCGTAAACACATTTTATGGTATACACATGCATATCACTTCATTCAGACAGGTCTGCCTATTTATTCCTCAAAAGCTTATGGTCATAAATATTCCTCCATCTAGTTCATGTCCTGAAGGATATATTGTTGTTAAGTGCCATCGGGTCAGTTCTGACTCATAGCGACCCTATGTAGGGTTTCCAAGGCTTTAATTTAAGTCTTTTCAGGAACAGAAAGCCTCATCCTTCTTCTGTGGAGCAGCTGGTAGGTTTGAACTGCCAACCTTGTGTTTTGCAGTCCATTACTACAGAGCCACTACTCTCCCAAAGGATGTATGTTTTGTTAAGTGCTGTCAAGTCGGTTCCCACCCATAGCAACCCTGTTTCCAAGCAGTGGCTGGTGAGCTTGAATCACTGTCCATGCAGTTCAAAGTGACTTTGCAGTCCAGCACATTAACCCACAGTGCCACACCAGGATGTGTAGGATGTGTACACTATACAAATAAATGGTTCATCTATTCAAAAAAATAACTTTTGAGTACCTATTTATAGACTGACTCTTTTCTAGTTGTTTGGCATGTAGCCATAAATGAGTCATGCAAGAACCATTCTTTCATGGAGATTAAATTCATTCATTGATAATTCTATTTTGACATATTAAGTTTAAAATGCTTGCTAGACACCAACTGGGAGAAAAAGTTTTAAAGAGACTAAGAGCTAGAGATTTCATTTGGGAGTTACCACCACATCATTGTTAAATGCCTTTTAGAAGATGGATAAATAAAGAAGTATACGGGTAAGTAAAGAAGTATCTCATCTTTCTTCCTAGCATTGCCTCCTCAGTGTTCTACAAACAAGCCAGGAACAGTACCCTGTCAGAGCCTTTGCCTGTATACATGGAATGCTCGCTCCAACCCTCCCCATTTTGGTGTTACAAAATGTCACACTCTCTGGAAGTCTTTCCTGATCACTCTATTTAAAATTACAGGCCCTCCCCACAACAGTCCTGACCCACTTCCTCTTTCTCCATTACATTTATAATGTGCTGTATATTTAGTTTACTAATGTACCACATTACAATTGTTTGCTTTGTTTACTGCTGTGTCAAGTGTGGTACAATGCCAAGCACATTGTACATACATAATAAATAATTTGAGTGAAATAAAAAAATTCTAATTGAAGTGACTAATTGTTTTTTAAGGAGCTCTGGTAACGTAGTGGTTACAAGTCATGCTGCTAACCTCAAGGTCAGCAGTTCAAAACTACCAGCCATTCCATGGGAGAAAGATGAGACTTTCTGCTCTCATAAAGATTTACAGCCTCAGAAACCCTATGCAGTGGTCGCTATGCATTGGAACCAATTCCATGGAATACCACCACCACCAATTGTTTTTTAACATTAAGGATCTCAAATTTACCATATGTCTTAAGTAACTTCAGCCATAATCCTAAACTAAAACTTTCAGTTGCTCTTTATTTACATTATCAAGACTGATGTAACAGTACAATTGCTCATTATAATTAAATTTAAGTGATCTAACTAAAAACAGACCTGTATCTCTCAAATATGCCTTGATTTTAGTAGGAAACATCATCAGTCCCTAAAAATTGTAAGTTTTAGTTCTCATATTTTCATTCTTCTAATTCTGAATTCCAGTCAGTGAATGACAATTTATACTATCTGTAATATTTATGGAGTCCTGGTGTGGTGCTGTGGGCTAATGCGTCAGACTGCAAAGTCATTTGAACTGCAAGGTCGGTGGTTCAAGCTGCCCCTTGGAAACCCTATTCAGGGTCGCTATGGGTCAGAATCGACTCGATGGCACTTAACAAAAAAAACAACATAATATTTATTGTTTAACATCGAGAGAGATAACTGTGTTACTAGAGCTTCTTAATATCCTTCTTAATCTTTATAGTGCCAATTTTGTAACCAGTTTAAACAGTTCTTAATCTTACATGCCAAGGAGCTCTGGTAGCGTAGTGGTTACGAATTGGGCTGTGAACCTCAAGATCAGCAGTTTGAAACTACCAGCTGTTCCACGGGAGAAAGATTTACAGCCTCGGAAACCCTGTACAGGGTCGCTATGAGTCAGAACCGACTCCACAGCACATAACCACTACCACCACCACCACCACCATCTTACATGCTGGACCTTAGTCTTCCTTAGCTTGCCCTGACCAATCCTAACAAAGAAAGACAATACTATTTTAAACTTTTAGTACAACTTAAGTATATGCAGCTTACCATATGGCACATAAAGTGATAAGATAGATACTCTTGGAGTATTTTTCTAATATTTTCAATACTGTCTGATATTTTCCTTCCATTCAATGTCACTGTGGTGATTTCAGCACAGTGGTTGCCATAGCAAAAGTAATTAGTCCCTGAGTTTATACTTTTTAGCAAAGACTTCTGTTAGGAACCTATCTTGGTGAGTCACAGATGCCAGATGTGATTCTGATAAATATTTTGAATGCTTTTTGATTAGAAATGGTAATTTATATGAAAATTATAAAATTGCTACGTTAGAGTCTAAATTTTATTCATGCCCAGAATTTAAAGTAGACCAGACTATATTCCTTTCTTTTAAGGCCTCCAAATATGAAAGAAGACTAGGAACACAAATGTCTTATATACAAGTTTGTGTATGATAGATCCTTGCCTCTTTAGGTACAAGTATGAATTTAATTGACATATTCTTTTCTCAAAACTGCACTGTCCTTTTAATTTTTTTAAATGATTTTTATATTGTGAATGTGGTGTACAAGATCCATAGACTATTTCATGCTTAAGGATTGCTGTAGGTCAGTGTCATCTTTTACATTATTACACAGCTCTTTTCTAGTTGTCAGTTTGTCTTACTGTGGTGACTTGCATGTTGCTGTGAGGATGGAAGCTATGCCACCAGTGTGGGAGACAGGTTTTAGCTGACCTTCCAAACTAAGACAGACTAGGAAGAAGGAGAGGATGACTATTTCTAAAAACCTTATGAATAGCAGCAGAACTCTGGCCGTGTAGTAACAGAAAATTGAACATTATGAATAGCACCTGAATATTGTCAGATATCAATAAGAAGAGGAGGAGCCCTTCAGGTTGGGAGGTACTCAAAAATGTGACTAGGGAAGACCTGCCTCCTCAAAATGGAGTTGACTGTGATGACACAAATGGAGTAAAGCTTTCAGACCTTCATTTGCTAATAGAGCTCAACTTGAAATTAGAAGAAACGGCTGTAAATACCCGTTAATAATCAGAACGTGAAATGTCATAAACTGCTGTCGAGTCAGTTCTGACTACGAGCAACCCTGGATAGGGTTTTCAAGGAGCAACTGGTAGGTTTGAACCACTGACCTTATGGCTAGCAGTCCAGTGCTTATCCTACAGTGCCACACCAGAACATGGAATATATGAAGTATGAATCTAGGGATGTTTAAAGTTGTCAAATATGAAATGATGTGCTTAAAGATTAATATTGTAGGTAGGCATTAGTGAGCTCGAGTGGACAGGTACTGGCCTTTGTGAATCTGACACTCATATGGCTTACTGTGCCAGGAATGACAAATTAAAGGGGAATAGTGTTACATTCATCATCAAAAAGAATATTTCAAGGAATCCTGGTGTAGTGCTTTGGGACAAAGTGAATCTAAATGTCAGTTTGAATCACAAAGTCAGCGGTTGAAATTCACCAGCGACTCCTTGAAAACTCAGGGTCACTGTGAGTCAAAACAGACTTGAAGGCACTTAACAACAACAACATCTTGAAGTACAATGCTGTCTGTGATAGGATAATACCCACATCCCTATAAGAAAAACCAGTTAGTACCACTAATGTTCACATTTATGAACCAACCACTGAAGCCAGTGATGATGAAATTAAAGAATCCTGCCAAATTCTGCAGTGTGAAATTGATCAAACATGCAATCAAGATGTTTTGAAAATTACTGATGATTGGAATGTGAAGGTTGGAAACAAAGAGGAAGGTTCGGTATTTGGAAAATATAGCCTTGGTGATAGAAACTATTTTGGAGATCATATGATAAAATTTTGCAAGACTAATGACTTTTTCATTGCAAATAACCTTTTTTAAAGAACACCAACAATGACTATACACATGAACCTCACCAGATGGAATACAAAGAAATCAAATTGACTACATCTGTGGGAAGAGATAGTGGAAAAGCTCAATATCACCAACCAAAACAAGGCCAGGGGCAGACCATCAATTGCTTGTATGCAAGTTCAGGCTGAAGCTGAAGAAACATAAGACAAGTCCATTAAAGCCAAAATATGAACCTGGGTATATCCCACCTGAATTTGGAGATCATCTCACGAATAGATTTGATGCATTAGACACTAATGACTGAACATCAAAAGAGTTGTAGGATGACATGAAGAATGTCATAAAGGAAGAAAGTAAATGGTCTTTAAGAAGACAAGAAAGAAGGAAAAGATGACAATGGATGTCTGAAAAGAAAGTTGCTTTACACCGTAGAGTACATCAACAGGGAACTGCCAGAGGTTCAATCCAGATTTAGACACATGGGTAGAACTAGGGATATCATTGCTGACATAAGATGGATCTTGAGTAAAAGAAGAAGATACCAGAAAGATGTTTGTCTGTGCTTTCTTGACTATGCAAAGGGTTTCGACTGTGTGCATCATGACAAGTTATGAATAACGTTACAAAGAATGAATATTCTAGAATACTTAATTGTGCTCATGAGGAACCTGTATGTAGACTAAAAGGCAGTTGTTTGAACAGAACAAGGGGATGCTGAATGGTTTAAAATTAGGAAAGTTGTGTGCCATGGTTGTATTCTTTCACCATACTTAGTCTTTATGCTGAGCAAATAATTTGAGAACATGGGTTATATGAAGAAACATGTGACATCAGGATTGGAGGAAGACTTATTAACAACTGTGATATGCAGATAATAAAATCTTGCTTGCTGAAAGGGAAGAGAACTTAAAATACTTACTAATGAAGATCAAAGACCACAGTATGAGTTGCACCTCAATGTAAAGTAAAGAAAACAAAATTCCTCACAACTGGACCAATAAAGAACATCGTCCTTGTTAAATGGAGAGGAGACTGAATTTGTCAAAGGCTTCATTTTGCTTGGATCCACTCTCAACACTCATGGAGGCAGCATTCAAAAAATCAAATGACTTATTGCATTAGGCAAATTTGCTGCACAAAACCTCTTTGAAGTGTTCAGGAGCAAAGATGTCAGTTTGATGACAAAGGTGCTCCTTACCTAAGCCATGGTACTTTCAATAGCCTCATATGCATATGAGAGTTGGACAGTGAATAAGAATGCATTTCAGTTTTGGTGTAGCAGAAGAATACTAAAAGTACCATAGACTTCCAGGAGAAGAAACAAATCTGTTAGAAGAAGTAAAGCCAGAATGCTCCTTAGAAAACAAGATGGCAGGATTTCATCTCTCATACTTTGGATATATTGTCAGAAGGGACCAATCCCTAGAGAAGAATATCATGCTTGGTAAAATGGAGAGTCAGAGAAAAAGAGGAAGACCCCAACAAGATTGACACAGTGGCAGCAGCAATGGGCTCAAGCGTAACAATATTTGTGAGGATGCCAAAGGACTGGGCAATGTTTTGTTCTGTTGTACATAGGGTCACTATGAGTCAGAATGGACTCAGTGGCACCTAACAACAACAACAAATTTTGTAATGTAATGGATATTTTTAATATTTTTTAATGTAACTCATAACTTAATTGGGGTACTTTTCTCTCAACCTGCTATGTGAACCTTGCCAGGCATTTATCTCTTCATCATTGGAATGCACAATACCTTGGAAGTGATATTTGGAATATTCGTAGACCTTAAAGATACTTACGAATCGGGCTGCGAACCTTAAGGTCAGCAGTTTGAAACTACCAGCTGCTCTGCGGGAGAAAGATGAGACTTTCTACTCCCGTAAAGATTTACACCCTCGGAAACCCTGTACAGGGTCGCTATGGGTCGGAACCGACTCGATGGCACTTAACAACAACATAACTTGGGAAGAAATAAAGCATAGGTGAAATTTATTCCTCTCTGGCACAGTACACCTGAGAGGAATTCCCTGCTGTCAGTTGAAACAATATAGAAGCCTGAGAATAAATTATGGGGATCCCAGTTCCACCATTTTATACATGAATAACTTCTAAATTTCTCTGTTACCTTTGAATTAGACTGCTGCTCTGATGCGTATAATAGTTGAAATGCCTGATTTGAAAATCTTGTTGCTGTATACTGACTTTTGCGTAACTAATTAAATAAATAATTGTTGTTGTTGTTGTTGTTGTTATATGCCCTGGAGTGCGTTCCAACCCATAGCAACCCTGTATAGTGTTTCTGAGAAGCACCTGAAACCGCCCGCCTTGCGGTTTAAACCTACTTTGCAGTCTAGCGCATTAACCCATAGAGTCATACCAGGACTCCAAATAATTGCCTAGTACTGAGCATTCCTAAATAAAGCATGCATGCATGATTGAAAAAGTATGTACCTGAGAGTTAAGTGTTGACTCTTCATCTGTATGTGACCTTTTCATCTTTAGAACATGTTTTACTCCCTAGTTGAAATGCTACCATGATTTTCAAATTATTTATTCAATAAACTTCTCTGTCAATAAAAAAGATTTTTAAGGTTTCATAGGTAACCAAGTGGAAAATTTAACTGCTGTGCGATTTTGAAGAGAAAGATGTTTATATTCTGAAAAAAAAATTCTAACTAGCTCATCAGATTATATGTTCCAATGACCAAAAATATCTAAAATATTTTTCTTAAGGAAATATCAAAATTAGCCAGACCAGAAGATTCCCTAATTTTTCAAATGACTATTTCAAATTAGTCTATATACTTCTGAAATTTATCCTTTTAAAAAATACTTTTAAACTAGCCCATATTTAATTAAAATATTATCCATTGTTAAAGGATCTCAAAAGTGAATCTGAACAAGAAATGAAAATAATGTTTTACCTAGGTATATATCATTAGAACTTTTCTCATATTTCAAAGGGCCCAAAAATAATATTTGACTGAAAGATTTTTATGGTCAGAAGTTTTAAGAAAACCCTTATTAACTGTGATTAATAACTTCCATTTTAATGGGAGTCATTATCCGTAATCTTTACAAGAAAATATTGGAGTACCTGTATGCAATTCACACATTTAAAAAACTGAGGCTTAAAAATGACACCTTGTCTAAGTTGGCACTGGTAGCCAGTTACATAGCTGAGATTTGAACCTAATGTCTTCTGATTCTGAAAGTCATGCATTAAACTATTTTGTAGCCTTGATGGACTCTGGATAGCATTTAAGGATGCCATATTTGGAATCCAGCTGTCTCATTTTATATATGGAAAACCTGAATTGACCAGGCTCTTTAAATGGCAAAACAGGAATAAAATCAAATGGTTCCCTCCCATTCCTTACCCATTCCTTACCTATTGTCATTTCTACTGACTGCCCAAGCTTCTCTGTATTTCTTGATAATTTTTGGAATAGCTTCCATAATTTGCATTTTGTTTCTCATCTGTTGCCCACATATAGAGTAGTAAATTGCTAGCAGATAATTAAAGATTTTGAATGCAAAGATTGTGTTCTTACATAAATTAATTTTACTTGGACTGTCGTTTAATACTTCCTTATTCTTATCAAAGCAAGAATTAGAGTCATTTTTCGGTCTTTTTTTACTTTCATGTTTAAATGCATTTCTGTTCCTTTCATGGCAAAACCTTATTTCTGATTCAGGATTGTATTGGCAGAATATGACTAGTAGCTAACTTTACACACACTGTGGACTGTATGGGAGTAAATGTATAAGCCAGATAATATGATTTTGGTTCAGTATTTTTTATTTAATTTGGGAATTTATTTTATAGGTTTAATTTAGCTGGTAATTTGTCACAATATTTTAACTTTCTTGAAAGAATTAGCCATCAGTCAGCTGTCAGTTTGTGGAACTGTGGTGGCTTACGTGTTGCTGTGATGCTGAAAGTCCTGCTGCCAGTGTTTTTAAATACCAGCAGGGTCACTGATGGTGAACAGGTTTCACGTGGGCTTCTAGTGTAGAGAAAGAAGGTGCTAGTGCTGGTGGTGGTGTGCCGTGGGTTGGTTCTGACTCATAGCAACCCTATACAGGGTTTCTGAGGCTGTAAATCTTTACAGGAGCAGTCAACCTCATCTTTCTCTTGTGGAACCCTGGTAGTTTCGAACTGCAGCCCGACTCATAACCATTGCACTACCAGAGCTCCTGTAGAAAGGAGAGGATGGCTAATTCTGAATGTTTAGCCACTGAAACCCTTATGAATAGCTGTGAAACAGTGTCTGATAGCACCAGAATATTGAATATTAAAGCATTATAAATAGTACCAGAATATTGTCAGATATAGTGCCAGAAGATGAGACCCTCATGTTTGAAGTCACTCAAAATATGACTGGGGGAAAGCTGCCTCCACAAAGTAGAGTTGACTGTGATGATGCGAATGGAGTAAAGCTTTTGGTATGTTCATTTGCCGAAGGGGTACAACTCAAAATAAGGGGAAACAACTGTAAATATCCATTAGTAACCTGGTGTGGCGCTGAGGATTAATGTGCCAGACTGCAAAGCCGTTTGAACTGCAAGGTTGGCGGTTCAACCTCACCAGCTGCTCCTCGGAAACCCTAGCCAGGGTCACTATGGGTCAGAACCGACGCAATGGCACTTAACAACAACAACAACAATAGTCAGAACAGGGAGTGTAAGAAGTATAAATCTAGGAAAATTGGAAGTTGTCACAAATGAAATGGAACACATAAAGATCCATATCCTAGGCATTCCTAGCTGAAATGAACTGGTATTGGCCATTTTTTATTCTGACATTCATATAATTTACTATGCCGGGAATGACAGATTTAAGAGGAATGGTGTTGCATTTGTCATCAAAGAGCATTTCAAGATCTATCTTGAAGTGTAATGCTGTCTGTGATAGGATAATAGCCATCCATACACCTTCACGGAAGACCGGTTAGTACCACTATTATTCAAATTTACAAACCAATCATTAAGCCAGTGATGATGAAATTGAAGAATTCTACCAGCTTCTTCAGTCTGAAGTTGATCAAACATGCAATCAAGATATATTGATCAGTACTGGTGATTAGAATAAAAAGGTTGGAAGCTTTGGTGATAGAAACAATGCTAGAGATCACATGATAGAATTTTGCAAGAGCAATGACTTTTTCATTGCAAATACCTTTTTTAAACAACATAAACAACGAATGTACACATGGATCTCACCAGATGGAATGCACAGAAATTAAATTGACTGCATCAGTGGGAGTAAATGGTGGGAAAGCTCCATCTCATCAGTCAAAACAAGGCCAGGGCAGACTATGGAACAAACTATTAGTTGATCATATGCAAGTATAAATTGAAGCTGAGGAAAACTAAAACAAGTTCACAAAAACCAAAATATGATCTTAAACATATCCCTTCTGAAGTTAGAGATCACCTCAAGAACAGATTTGGTGCATTAGACAGTAATGACTGAATGCCAGAAGATTTGTGGGATGACATCAAGAACATCAAAATGGAAGAAAGCAAATAATATACAGTTTAATTTTTAAGATATGTGAAAAATGATAAAACATTAAATGCCTATTTCTCTTAATATTGTTATATGCAAATGGTATTAAATATATCTGAAAATTATTGGTTAAGAATACATTGCTTTTTATAAGAAAAATAAAAGGATTATTTCACCGCACATTTGATAATTATTCTAAATATTGATTTATAGATTCAAGTATAAAAATCTTGAAAGTAGTCTAGTTTAATCCTCCTATCCCCAAACGCTTCCCAACTTCAGAAAGTAAAATGAACAAGTTTGGTGCAGTGTAGAATATTGAAAAGACATTTCAACCATCGTGTGCCTGCTGGCACCTGGGCTGGAACTGACCTGCAGCTATACCGTTATCTGCCTTCCCTATTTGCCAGCATAATTAGGTCTTGTTTCTATGCATATATTGAAGAGAAGATACCAAGAAGTAGAGTAGGTCACAGTATTAAGATTCTGAATTAGGAAAAAAATCATTAAGTCTCAGCATTCAAAGAAGCAGTATTCAGGAATACAAAAAAACATCATCAGATAAGTATTATAAGACTTTATTGAAGGCTGAGGAGTATTAGGCATTGAATGGCAGGGGAAAATATTTTATTTCAATTAGAATAAACTAACGTTGAAAAGAGTGAGAAATAGCATCATGAAAGTCTTTTGTGACTAGGTCCTCTCAGAGCCTTAACCTATGTGACAGCAAATTTGGTAAACTTCCTATATCCCTGGCCCCACCTTCCACTTTGCAGCATTACTGTATCTGATAGTGTCCTGCATGTTTTCATATCTGATCATGTTCACATTGTTTGACAGTATATGTTCTTATCATGGACATTTCAGTAAGGCCTTGGATCTTGGGAAGCTTTTTATTTGTTTTTTATAACTGAAACAGCACCTGTCTCTCATTCTCTTCATTTGGTTTACAAGTATTGAAAGAAACAGAGAAAGAAAGAAAGAAAGAAAGAAATCTGAATATGCTCATACATACCATCTACTTTATAAAATTCATTATTTATTTTAAAATACTAACTTTTGTTTTCCCAATAAAAACCTGATTATTATTTTGTTGTTGTTAAGTACCATCTAACCAGTTCTGACTCATAGGAACACTGTATAAGGTTTCCAAGGAGTGGCTGGTGAGCTGGAACCACACACCTGTGATTTAAACCAACCTTGCAGTCCAACACTTTAACCTGCAGTGCCATGCCTTTAGACTAGAATTTATACCCTCTTTGTTTTTCTGTGCTTTTGGTAATGATGTGCTCTTCTGAAACAATATAAAGTAATGTTTCTACTCAGATACTGTAGTAGAAATTAAAATGACAGATTTGTGAAAAAATTTAGTACATGTATTTTCAGTGTTACAGTAATAATGAATAACAGAAAAGCAGCTTTTTATGTGCATACGTTATCTGTCATATGCGTCACAAGTCTCTTAGCAAATTTGACAGGAAGCTGTTGCTTCTTCCTATGTTCTGGGTCTGTTTTACCAAGAAATGCGCTTTTTGAAAGTCAGGATAGAAATCTTTCAGCCTTGAGTCCCTTAAAAGTTAAAGTTAGCCTTGAATTCTACTTAGAAATCCCAGGTGTGGTGCGGTAGGATAAGCACTAGACCACAGGTCAATTTGAACTGCAAGACCAGCACTTCAGACTCACCAACCAAGCCTAGGAAACTACACAGTGTCGCTGTAAGTCGGAACTGAGTGGACAATACTTAACAACAACAACCATCAATTAGTTGTATGACTTATTTTTAGCTCATGTATGCTACAGTTATTCTTAAGTAAATTTTCCAGATGGTAGAAGGAGACATTTTGACTATGTCTCATTTGAACTATCATGTTATATTCTACTCTAATATTCAGAGATCACTGATTTATTTTCATTATTATACCCAGTGTTCCAGGATACAGTTCAAAATATTTAGCCACCCTACTCACATGTTTTCCCTCATCTATGGAGTAATTGGAGCACTGGTAAGTGCCGTACCTTAAGTGTTGGGCGCCAACCTAAAGGTTATTTCCAACCCACCAGTCACTCCCTGAGTAGATGTTGTGGTCTCCTTCTATAAAGATTTATAGCCTTGGAAACTCTATAGGGTAGATGTACTTGTCCAATAGGGTTGCTATGAGTCAGATTCAACTTGACAATAGTGGACATGGCGTTGTATCCATCATATTTTAAATTGTTGCTTTCATTGTTCATGACCATGTGATTCTGTGTTTCCTTTAGGAAGCCTTTCAGTGAGTCTTAGAAATGAGAACTTTGAAGAAAAGACTCTGTGTTTTTTCTAGTAATAATATGTTTTGTTTTCTTTATTTTATTTTTCAATTCTATTGCCAACCTACTAAGCACTGTAAAGCACTGCACAAGATACAAGCACTATGCTACAGGCCTAGAGGGAATCTAAAAAGATAATGTATTTCTTTATGCTTTCCTACTGTGCTATAGTTTTTCCAAAATTTCTCCCACATTTACTCTTCATAATGGTCCCTTGTGTAGCTAAATTATGTTCCTTTTAACCATTTTACAGGTAAAGATATGTAATATAAAAGAAATTGAGTTTCTTTATGGGAACTATGGATCTTTTAACAGTGGCATGAGACAACCTGGATATCCATCAATAAAAAAGTAAAGGAAGAGCATAATTCACATCTCCTAACCCTTCCTCCCAACATCCAGTGAATCTAAGATGTAAAAGTAAAAATAATGCCCTAAAAGTACTAGAAGAACATGGGATGTGGGATTATAAACATGGAGTACAAAGAATAGACCTTTGTAAGTATAAGCAAAGCCTAGGAGCCAAGAAAGAAATTATTAATAAATAATAATATTCTTAATGCAGAAGAGGTCCCACAAATGGCTAAGAAAAAGGCCAATAACATCATTCATAAGAAAATTAAAACCGCAGTGTGTTATCATTTTCACCTATCAGACTGTCAATAACCAAAACATTTGCTACTTCAGCCATTGGTGTAGCCTCTCTGACAATGATTCTTATAGTTACAATGTCCATCAGCTGCACCTCAGAAAATGTATCCAGGGTCCCTATGAGTCGGAACCAACTCAGTAGCATTTAAAAGCAAGGCACCGTAGTAGTAATTCTATGTTGAGCTTTTTTACCTACTACCAACCTGTTTTCTATATAAGTGGCACCATTTTACATCCCCACCAGCAATGCACAAGTATTCCAGTTTTTCCAAATCCTCCCCAATAATTTGTTAGTAATAGTATCCCTGTTTCTGACAAGAGCCAGTCTAGTGGGTATAAGTAAATCTATTTGAATAAAATTGTGGTTAGAGAAGAGTTTCATTTTTAATTTTGGCAAGGTTCACATCAACTGAGCCTTAAATTCAGTTTGCTCTTCAGTTCCTGGTGACCAACCATCCAAAAGGCCAACTTTGCTACTGCAGTTTTTTAAGTTAATTAAAATACCCTTCTTTCTGTTAACAGTTTCTGTTGACTCTTTCAGAAGAGATTGCAACATTTAAGAAAACATGAAACATGTACTGTTCTGGAGTCCTAAGCAGAAGGCAGTCCAAAATTAAAATTTCTTGGTACTGAATTCTTGGAACTGTGTGCCAACCTCGCAAATCAGCCTGTCTTTGTTCTTAGTCGACTCACAAAGTCTCATTATTTCTAAGGGAAATTGCTTAAACTAGTTCTAGATTCTATCCCGGCTTGTCTGATTTTTCCTATGTAAAACCTATTTTTCTGAAAACTTGCCCCCCCCCAAGCATTCATTGTTGTTGTTGTTGTTGTTAAATGCTGTCAAGTCGGTTCCAGCTCATAGCAACCCTGTATAGGGTTTCTAAGGAGTGGCTGGTGGGTTTGAACTGCTCACCTTGAAGTTAGCTGCCTAGTGCTTATTCTGTAGCACCACACTGGGAACCATATCTGCACATGAGTTTTAGGTAAAATGACATGCAGTTTAAAAAAGACAAATATATTCCAAATTACATGAAATTGAATAAATGCAATTTGTACCTCTAGAATGGATCTCCTTAATTTAAGAGGGGAAATGCTTTGAAGTACAATTATAGATTAACTGATAAAATTGGAATATATATTCCAGCAGTCAAGAGATCAAACGACGTATTGCATTAGGCAAATCTGCTGCACAAGACCTTTTTAAAGTGTTGAAGAGCAAAGATGTCAGCTTGAGGACTAAGGTGCATCTGACCCAAGCCATGGTGTTTTCAGTAACCTCATATGCATGCGAAAGCTGGACAGTCAATAAGGAAGACCGTAGAAGAATTGATGCCTTTGAGTTATGGTGTTGGAGGAGAATATTGAAAGTGCCATGGGCTGCCAAAAGAACTAATTGATCCATTTTGGAGGAAGTGCAGCCAGAGTGCTCCTTAGAGGCCAAGATGGCCAAACTTTGTCTCTCATACTTTGGACATATTGTCAGGAGAGACCAGTCGCTGGAGAAGAATATCATGTTTGATAAGGTGGAGGGTCAGAGAAAAAGAGGAAGACCCCCAATGAGATGGATTGGCCAAGTGGCAGCATTGATGGACTCAAACGTGGCAACAGTAGTGAGTTTTGCCCAGGATCAGGCAGTGTTTTGTTCTGCTGTGCATAAGGTCGCTATGGGTTGGTACCGACTCAGTGGCACCTAACAACAACAATATTGGATACATTATATTATGTTAGTGTGAATTTGAGTTGATAACCATTTTGTAGTATATAGTATGTATCTCTGTCCCTGTTCTTAGAAGATGCAAAGTATTTAGGGATAAAATGCCAAGTTGTATAACATATATGCTTCAGAAAAAGATTAGATTTTTGAGAACAAGCACAAATGATAAAACAAATGAGGTAAATGTTAACAATATATTTGGATAAAAGTCATTCAGGTCTTTCTTTGTATTGTATTATTGCAACTTCTTTGCATTTGAAATTGTTTCTAAATTAAAAGTTGAAGGCACACACATGCAGAAAGGTGAAACATGCAGAAAGATTAATACATTTGTTTCCTTTAAAAGAAAGAAAAAAATCCTTTGGGTTTTAGGACTAAGAAAGCACTGGGCAGGAAATTGATCTCTTAGATAACTTGGCTATCACTTCCCCTAAATATCAAAAAACTAGCTCTTTTAGTCAGCACAGAGAGCATTACATTCTCAGATTGCATTATAGATTTCTGTAAACATAGCATAATGATTTCTGTGACCATGTCTGTAAAATATTGCTGATAATTCATACTAAAATGTATTGTTATGATATTACATGTTTATTATATGGTTACTTACCAGAGGATTTCGTTGAAATACTAAATTAAAAAACAGAAACTGGGGAAAATTAAAAGTATAAATCACATTCTAATCTTAGGATTTTTCGACTGGGATAGAAATGACAGGTAGGAACTTAGTAATATTGTTCTCCTTGGGATCCCATTACGTACAATACAGGCAGTCCCCCAGGTATGACCCTCCAACTTACAGACAATTCTTATTTGATCTTTAAAGGTTCATAAATTTGCTTTCACTTTGAAACAATTGAATAAATCAATCCCTACTCACAACAGGAGCCCTGGTAGCTTAATGGTTACAAGTCAGGCTGCTAACCTGAAAGTCAGCAGTTCAAAACTACCAGTGGTTCCATGGGAGAAATATGAGGTTTTCTGCTCCCATAAAGATTTACAGCTTCAGAAACCCTATACAGGGTCACTATGGGTCAGAACCAACAACTCATTGGCACTTAACAACAACAACTCACAACAAAGTTCTCATCACAGTCACCTTCACTTGCTGCACATATAGCTTCTAAATCGTTGTCAAAGGCTTCATTCGATCAGCCTTTGCTTACACTAAACCCAAAAACCAAATCCAATGTAAAGGCACTCTACCCTTCCTCTCTGCTTTCCCCATTTTCATTTGTCCTTATTAACTGCCTCCTGAGGGACTTTGTTTTTGGGAAAAAGCTTTTTTATCTGATATGGCTGATTATCCTGAGGAGTATGTTCTTCACAAGTGCTAATGTTGTTTAGCTGCAAGGTGATCTTTGGTGGTAGATTCATTTCCAAGTTTGAAGGGTATCTAAAAGCCAGTCTCTGGTCTTAATCATAAAATCTTTTTACTCTTTTGAGTTTTCTTCTACATTTTTCTCCCATTCTATCAAGGACATTTTATTGCCCTATCAGAGTGGCCAGTAGTTGCAGCCAGGCAACATATGGGTAGTAGAGGTGGTGGTTCATGTAGTCCGTTAGTCCTTTGTACTCATTGTTTCCTCAAGTCTTTGATTTTCTTCACACTTGTTTACTTTGGACAATGAAAGACCAACAAGGTAAAACTTGGATAGCCACTCTCTAGGATTTAAGATCTCAGTCGCTGTTCATCACAATAGGGTATATAGAGCATAGGCTCTGTGATCTTAAGCCCCGAAGCCCAGTAACTCATTCCACTAAACCCAAAAACCAAATCCAATGTAAAGGCACTCTACCCATCCTCTCTGCTTTCCCCATTGTCCTTTCTCCTTATTAACTGCCTTCTGGCTTTCTTTTTGGGAAAAGGCTTTTGCTTATGGCTAAGAAGTTTTCAGAACTTTGTCCTCTGTTTGCTGGACTATGTACATGACTATATTTACAGTGCATACAAATCCTCTCCCAAATCTATATTATAGTCATGGAAGTGGTCCCTTCGCCTACCCTTACTTATTCAGTTTGCATATCAGCTTATGTGTCCACTCATCAGTCGTGGTTTGTTATTATTGATATTGCACGATTGTGTATGTAATAGTATTTACCTTTGTTGTTATTGAGATTTAGTCTAGAAGGGTAAATGCCAAGAAACCAAAAAAAAAAAAAAAATCAGGAATCAATACAAGAAATTGCCAAAAAGAAAAATAAGAGAGGTGGTTTCCTGACAGGGAACCTCATGACAAGAGATGAAAACAGCTCTACACAGAAGGGAATTGAGGATTTCTTTTTATACTGTTCGGTAAACAAGCCTCATCTTCCAAGCAGAGAGAGAGGGCACTGTATGAGGAGAGTTTTATCTTCAGCCAAAACTCAGGGGAAAACAGCCTAGCTCCAGCTATCTGCTATTCCTTAGTAGTTAAGTGGTCTGTGGGAACACAGAGCTCTGGTATGCAAGGTCAAGGATGTATGCTGGAGGGTAGGGGAAAAGGAGATAAAAGTGAAAAAAGCACTTCTCCTGGGTTGGCATTGTTGTGTGCCATCAAGTCAATTCTCACCCATAGTGACCCTGTATAGGGTTTCCAAGGAGCAGCTGGTGAGCTTGAACCACTGACCTTGCAGTTCAAACAACTTTGCAGCCTGGCACATTAACTGACAGCGCCACACCTGGCATTAGAGGGCCATTTTGGAGCATTCAGCTTCTATCCCTACAGTTGCCTTTACCTCTTGTACCCCTCCCAGTGTCTTCCTTTGCCTTGATCATCTTGTGCTGACATCCTCCTTATTGTATATTGGTTTCCCCAAGTTAATATGTGACTACCTTCTTGTTGGAGTCCTGGTGTGGCATATAGAATAAGCACTCAACCAACCACAAGGTCAGCGTTTCAAATTAACCAGCCACTCCTCCGAAACCTTATACAGGGTCACTATGAGTCAGAACCCACTCAACAGCATTTAATAACAGCAACAACCCTCTCATTAGTGATTTACCCACCCTAGCCTCCCACCCCTGGTTTCCATCAAAGAATGTTTCTTTATGTGTGAGAATCATTTCCTGACTTTTTATAATAGAGGTCTTTGCAATATTTGCCCTTTTATGATTGACTTATTTCGCTAAGTATAATGTCCTCCAGTTAATCCATTTTATGTGGTTTTTGTTAATTTATTGTAATTCCTTAACATTTGGTACTATTCCACTGAGTGTATGTACCATAGTTGGTTCATCCATTCATCCACTGATGGCACTTAGGTTGTTTCCTTTATTTAATATTGTGAGTAGTGCTCCAGTGAATATAGCATTTATTTCTGTCCTGGCTCTTACTTCTCTGGGACATATACTTAATAGTGGGATTGCTGAATAAAGTGGCATTTCTGTTTCCAACTTTTTAAGAAAACACCATATCATTTTCCACAGTGGCTTTACCATTTTACAATCCTACCAGCAATGTAGGAGATTTTCAATATCTCTACACTCTTGCCAACGTTTGTTGAACTTTGCTTTTAATACTGGAGTGAGGTGATATTTCATTATGGCAATGTAGGATAAGCACTGGACTGTTAACTGCAAGGTTGGTGGTTCAAGCCCACCAGCCACTTCTTGGAAACCATATATAGGGTCGCTATGAGTTGGAACCAACTCGAAGCGGTTCAAGCTTACCAGCCACTCCTGGAACCAATGCAATAGCATTTAACAACTACAACAAGTTTACCCCTGTTTTCTTTGATGATCTTTAGGTTTTCCATTTAGGTCTTTGGCTCCATCTTGAATGTGTTTTTCTTTGTGGTATGTGATATGGGTACCACTTAATTTTTTATGAATGGATGTACAGTTTTACCAGTACAGTTTGTTAAAGAGACGGTCTCTTCCCCATTTCATCAATTCTGGTCTCTTGTCAAAGATCAGCTGTCCACTGCTGGGTGGAATTAAAAGATAATGAAAAATTTCCCTGAACATTTTGAAGTCCCTTCATTTAAAGATACACAAGTTAAACTGTATTAAATATATCAAAGATTAAAGTAGCAAGAAAACTAGTGACAGCTTCCATAGTAATAACCCTGACAAAGATTTGCTCTAGAATATCAAAGTCTGTATATTATATGTATATGTGGTATGGGGTGCTGGGGGAGTAGATGGGTGGGAGGTCTAGAGATGCTGACTCCAAGTTCCTCAGTGACCTCACCTGTACAGGTATTTGTGAAATGGTGTACAATCAGTCTTTTGTAAGCAGTGAACTGGAGAGGATGTCTGTATTCCCTTCCTTTGCTTTTTTTAATCAATACTTGCTTATTGATGGTGTTCAGAAACCAAGGTGCTACAGAAAGCTCTTAAAGTTTATGCTATATTAAAGACACTTAGCCTAAGTATGTATAAAGATAAATTCTCACATTTATTGTAAGTCATATAATAATGGCATGTTTCTTGGTCTCCTATACTAGCAAAGATAATTATGTACATAAACCAAAACTCATATTTCTTTAAATTTATTATTTTAACATTAAAGCCTGAAAAAGAGTGGGTTTTTCGTGTGTGTTTTTCCAGCAGTAGGTAAATATTTAACCATAAAAAAGTGTGCATTTTGAAATTAGACACAGTCTGGGTAATAAGTAGCAATGACAGACTAATTTTTTTAAATTGAGTTACAATCATTACAAAGTCATGTTTTAAATTCTTCAGTTTTATCCAAATAGATGTAGACTTGGAGCAACTAGGAGATTTAATCTATCAAACAAGAACACTTTCTTTTGTGGCTGTTAATGAACTCTTGGAATTATGTTTGGCAGATGGAGATGGACACACAGATCACTTACTTCCTGGCTGTGAAGACAAAAACTGCCAGAAAAGCACCATCTACTTAGCAAAATCTGGAACAAAGCAGGTATATATATCAATGTAGGGTCTTTTTTGCTGGGGTTGTTTTCCCAAATGATACTAATACGTCTTCATTCTGTTCCCTTATTAAGTACTATGAAAAAAATTAATGTATCCAGCAGTGTTTTTTATTTTAATTCACACAAAACACATTTTTAAAAATGGACTGCTAAGTTAAATTGTTTTTTTCATAATTGAATTAGCAAAATACCTAAATGAATGTCTTTTGAGTTTTGAAGACCAGCATTATAGTCTGCATTTAGTAGAAAAGTGAGAAATTAATTTCCAGTTGTTTTAGAATCCACATTTATGGAAGCACATCTAATTACTTTGTATCTGAGCTTTATGACATATCCTCATTAAATGGAATGCTTTTTAATTTAATGAGTCTTCTGATTTATTTTGTGATGTGGTGCCCTAGGATAAGCACTCACCCTCAAGGTCAGTTTGAACTTCAAGGTCGGTAGCTCAAACTCTCCAGCCACTCCCTCAGAAACCCTACACAGGTCTCTATGAGTCAGAATCAACTGGATGGCACACAACAGCAACAAAGCAGTTAACTAAAATATAAATTTGGTAGTTTGCAGAACAACCAAAGAAACTAAAAATTTACAATTTTTTTTTAACTTTTCATTGTAAATTGAGTGAAGGTTTAAAGACCATCAGCTTTATATTCAACAAATCATATACTTTGTTTCATTTCAATGATTAACAAACCCTTTCATTCAACAATAGTTATCCCACTTCTTCCAATAGTTCCCACCGGTTTTCCACATCCCTTTCTATCCCTTCTCAACTTTGTCCTTAGAAAAATGTTGCCCTTTTGATCCTGAATGATTGACCCTTCGATGGTGAACATACCTTGCCAGTGATGTGTACCCCTCCTTATATAAACCCATCTATTGCTTGGCTGAAAATTGAGCCACGAGGGTGAGTTCCTCTCCAGACTGAAGGGTGGTAGAGGGCCATAGTCTCTGGTTCCTCCAGTCTCTTTCTGACCAGTAAACTTGGTCTTTTATTATTATTTTTTTAAATAGTTTTGAGGTTTGTTCCACATTTTCTCCCACTCTCCCAAACCCTCTAACATAATCCCTTTAAGAGCATTTGGTGGTGATAGTCAAGCACCATCGAGTTCTTCTGGTCTCAGACTCATGGAGATTGATGTTCACATGTTTCATTAGTCCACTAGACGAATTGATTCCAAGCCTCTTCAATTCTCATTACTCTTCTTTCTTCTGCACATGGAGAGCCCAGTAGCTACACCTTAGACAGCCACACATGAGTTTTCAAGATTCCAGACACTACTCACCCAAGCAGGATGTAGATCATTGTCTTTCTGGACTATATTATGCCAACTGGCCATCGTGTCCCCTGAGACTATGGTCCTGAGCCCCCAGGCACATCAGCTCATTACCTTAAGATGTTTGATAATATCTAGGGAGTTTTCATCATTTTGCCTATTGTATGCGCCACTGCTTTCATGTTTTCAGGAAAGGTAAATACACATATGTACAACTATGCTTTTAAACTCATATATTTGTGGGACACTATGAGTCAGAACCGACTCAATGGCAGTTAACAGTAACACCAACAATAAATATATATGTCCCACTATTTCTCCCTTACCCATTCAGCCTGTGCCTCAATCCCTGTATCTACACAAAGAGCACTTGTTACAAGGTTATCTATATATCACTGTTTACCTCTATCCCCTTTAGCCCATGCGTACCTCCCCATGTCTTCACCTGACTTCATCATTCTTCTGCTACCCTCCCCGTCTTGCATAGTGCTCCCTCCCTTATATATTGCCCACTAACATGGTTCTAAAGTCTAGACAGTAAATTATTCTTCCCTTCGCTGGTGCCATAGAGTCGGTTCTGACTCATAGCGACCCTGTACAGGGTTTCCAAGGCTGTAAAGCTTTATGGGAGCAGATAGCCTCATCTTTCTTCCGTGGAACAGCTGGTAGTTTCGAACTGCTGATCTTGTGGTTCGCAACCCGATTTGTAACCACTACACTACCAGAGCTCCTTTCCGACCACTAGTAACCATCAAAAAAATGGTTTTTCATTAAAAAAAAAAACAAGTTTTTATAATAATAGCCTCATACAAAATTTACCCTCTCTGTGATTGACTCATTTAACTCAGCATAATGTCCTCTAGGTTCATCCATGTTATAAGGTGCTTCACAGATTTATCATTATTCTTCTATGCTATGTAATATTCAGTTGTGTGTGTACCAAAGATTATTTATCCATTTTTCTGTTGATAGGTACTTAGGCTGTCTCCATCCTTTTGCTATTGTGAACAAACATCGGTGTGCACGTCCTGCCTCTTATTTTTTGTGTATATATCTCAAGTAGAGGGCTTATTGGGTCAAATTATTTCTATTTTCAACTTTCTGAGGAAGCACCATACCATTTTCCACAATGGTTTAACTAGTTTACAGTCCTACCAACAATGTAGGAGGGGACCAGTCTTCTACTCACTCACCAGCATTTGTTGTTTTCTTTTAACTTTGCTATTAATGTTGGATGTTAGATGATATCACATTGTAGTTTTAATTTGTATTCCTCGTCTGTCTATCTTGCTGTGGTGGTTTGAATTGCTGTGATTCTGAGGGCTATGCCACCGGTATTTTTAATAACCAACAGGGTCACCCATGGTGGACAGGTTTCAGATGAGCTTCCAAACAAAGA